>NC_056746.1:741664368-741692104 GCF_019279795.1 Protopterus annectens | reverse complement strand
GTGTCTGCACCTACTGGTATTGTGATTGGTCCTTGGGGGGGAGAGGGTAAAGTTTGCATTGAATCTGTCAAACAGTATATTGGCACATTCGTTGACTCGTATAGGAGGTACCATTGTGTTGTAGCTCAGAGCAAATCTTGGGTATTGCAGTGAAGATTCTTACATAACTATAGAAGGCCTTGTGGTTGTCTTTAATATTTGCTACAATTCTGTTTCGTAGCTAGCTTTAGAGGATTTGATGAGGATCTCAACTTTTTGTTGAGGCTGATATGGGGTTGCCAGTCTTGGGACTTCACCTTATTCTCTTCATCATTTTCCTCCTTCTGTTGTAGAGTTTGTTTATGGCAGGGGACCACAAGATTAACTTCCTTTTTTTGGAGGAGAGCATCCTGGTTCTATTGCATGGTGAGATCCATGCATTTGTGTATGTTCACAGTGCATTACAGTGTATGGGACGGTGGTCGCGCAACTATGCTCCATTTGTGGCTGGGTGCTGGAAGGCCACCCTGTTTTAGGAGCCCCAAAGTTAGCTTTGGAGAAGCTTCATGGTGGCTACCTTGTGGGAAGGAAGGGATTTCCAAGGTGATTTAGTTTGTGGTCAGATCTAATTCAAGAAGGAGTTGACTTTGGCAAAGCATTGTCGCCCATGTTAGTAATGACCAGCCCAAGTTGATGTTGCTACCTCTGGGGTTAAGTTAAGAATGTTGGTCCATAGGCATGGAATTAATGAATCGCAGGAACATGTTGAGCAAGTGTATTGGTGCACATGAGTAGTTTTCCCAGTTAATGGAGGGGTAGTTGAAGCCCAAGCACAGTATGAGAGTGTTATTAGGTTGGGACCCCTATTATCTCCAGTAGGGTGCTTAGGAATGGGAGTGAGTCCGGGATATAGTTGGGGACCTATAGCAGGCTAAGTGACCTGAATTGCTGTCTTACCCAATGCTGCTAGTTTCGCACTCTGAAGTATCTCTGATGCATTATGTTGGGCTACCAGAACTGGAGGTGTGTACATCCTGTATGAATACATGGAAACAATTAATGCCTTTTGGAAGCTTCGGGTCCAAGTTCTGGGGCCCAAAGGTGTGGAATGAGTTAGGCCTCAGTAGTGCAGGGGAAAGTTTTCGCCAAGCTTTGAACCAGGTCTCTGTTACAAATACAAATGTTGGGATGTTCTCCATTTTAAGGGAGTGCTTCAAGTGAGTCCATTTTTGAGATTTAGACTTCCCATCATTGGACAGCATGACTTTCAGATTGCATTTGTTCGTGTAGCTGTCACAGTGGTAATTTGGTCTTTCGAGCACAGCCTAAAAAGGCACTATAGGGTGTGGCAAGAGGTTTCCTTGGCCAGTATCCAGAATCCCAGGGGTGACAGATGGCAGGCATCATCTCTTGGTAAAGCATCAAGGTCTGCTGGGGTCATAGTCATCCCAGGCAGATGAGACACTGGATCCCCTTGAAATGACACCAGAAACTTATTTCAATTGTTGAAATCAATAAATTTTTGCTTGTACTGTGGTATCATTCTGTGGTGATGGTAGGATGCTGCTCAGGGCTAGCGCCATACTCTGCCTTGGCTACATAATCTGAGAGCCTCCATGTCTCTTTCTGGGCATGTAGTCCAGGGAGGTATACTCAGGGTCATTCGCTACCCACATGTACAGCGGCAGAGCCAGTATTTGTACCTGTTGTTGAGGGACCTGAATGCATGTATTATGTGGTGGATCCTGGCACCTGGAGCAGGCAGCTGACTGTTACTTTCTCCTTTATCTCAACCCTAATGAGAGTGGAACTTCAGTGTGCCTCACTATCGAGTCACCTATGACTAGTGTGCTGGGCATGCTGTTTTGCCTTAGGGGCTTTGGTTGAGTGGCACACTGCTTAAGAGAGTTATGTATCTCGTGATTAGTATTGTGTTGTGGTGGTCGAGTGTGTTTCTGCCTTGGAGGCCCCTACTGTTTGTGCAGACTTTTATTGAGAGCCTCCATGAAGGTGGGTGTGTGGTTTGTGTTTTTTTGTGAAGGAAAAGCAGCAATGTGTGCACCCTGGAGTGGCTATGTGTTCCATGTGGTGTGGTGCAAGTGTTGACCTTTCTCCTCTTGACCAGCTATTCCCGGTCTCTTGGCTGGAGAGTGCGTGGCCCAGTTTGGCTATATAAGTGCATCTCTCTCAAGTCTGAGTGTTGGGAGGTAAGAGGAGATGACTCTCAGTGTACATGAGGCAGTTGCTACATTGCCTCATGATGCCCAAGTTCACCAGGTTAATAGGAGAAAGCACAGGGAACTGACCTTTAGTATTATGCCTGAGGAGTGGGCATTAATAATACTAGTACTGAGCCGTTTCCCTTGCAGAACGCTTTTAGTGCTGGTAGCACTTTTGCGTGCTACAATAATTGCTACAAGAAGTCTGGTAAAATGCTAGAGTAATAAGCTAGTAAAAATACAGCAGAGGAGAGAACTAGCAGCTTTAAGGGAAAAATTGAAGTGCAGACTTTTTGGCATTGCTCAGAAGCTTACAAACAGTCCTGGATACAGCAAATCTGTATCTGGACTAGATTAGTTACAGGAAAGGCAGGAAGTAAGCACAAATGTGGGCTTTTAAGCCAGAAAGTTGAAAGAGATGGAAAAACTGCCCAAACGGCCTTTTATTAGCCGTCAATTTTTATTTGAAGACTTCTAAAAAAATTAACATTGCCTATTCTAACATTGGGTTTATACTGAAAGATTTATTGTTGCATGTGATATTAGTAATAACTTATTTCAATTTCTGCATATCAACATTGATGCGTGGCAACCTCAAAATTCATAAAGGCATATGTATCACTCCACTGTGTTCCATTGTATCAGAAGAATGATCAATAACAGAACCATTGATCAGCTTTGTTGATAAAAAAATTGAAGCATACTTTTAATGCTCATCAGCATATCATTAGAGATTATTGACATTTTTTGTATTGTTTATCTAGGTGGAGTATTCTAAAAATGTGATTTTGATAACAGCCAATGTCAAAAATTTGTATGTGGTTATATTACTCTCCACTTACATGGAGTGATTTATACAGCAGTAGTTACCTATGGTGTCTTAGATGGCATTAGATTAATTGAAACCTTTGCAGAGTAAACTCAGCTTGGTTTATTTTGAAAGCAAGCATTTTAATCAACATACCAGTATACTCCTATATGCTTAGTTCAGTATTTGAAACAACTCCTACACTTGGCAAAATAAAAGACCCTTCAAAATAAAGCTCATCCTTGTCCATGTTCAAGTGCAACTTGGATCTATGGATGGATAATAGAAAACACTGCAGGACTGTTCCCTGTACTACTAATGAAAAGACGCACCCACTAAATGTTTTACTCATGCATGGGTCCTCTTAAATTATCTGTAGTATGATCTCAGTTATTCTAACTAGGATAATATAGAATTATTGACCTTTGGAAGGGCCAATCTAACACCAAATGTTAATTCCAAAACTAAAACATAATTGTGTAAGATTACCTGGCTCTCCATGGTTGCCCTACTTACCTATGAATTTACGAATCTATGAGAAAGATCTACAAATACTGTAACACTACTAAGATTTAGAACAGTAATAATGCTTAATATAAGCACATATTAAGTTGTACCACCTTTACAAGTTATTATTTTTTTTTGCAGTTAATAAGGTTATTATCAGCACTAGACGTGGTCCACGGAAGCATCAATTAGAATATAAAGAGCTTACCTGGCAGCTTTGTCTTAATGCCACCAGCACACCTGATTTAATTGATTGTGTTAGTTTTTCACCACTAAAATTGAGATCATTTGTATTGAATTGTTTTTAGTTTTTCAGCACTAAAAGTGAGATAATTTGCATTGAATTGTTTTAATTCTCTTTTTCTTACTATACAGTTTTAAAATATTTTTTCTATACTTTTTTAACTTAAAAACACATGAGGTACTTAACATTTATTTTATTATTTTCTTTAACTGTCTAGTCTAATCATGTGATATTATGTAATTTATTTTATTATCCAGGGATGTTTCTGTCTTTTAATTGCTGGTTTTCAACTATTCAATTTTACCTTATGGACTAAAGTCCTCAACCTATTTATAAACTTATTTTCCTAGTGGACAAAGTGAGATATTTTGTTTTGATTCCAAGTCTGAAGTTTCACCTTCTGCTTAGACTGTTTGGTTTTGGTTGTCTGAACCAACATACTTAATTTTCTCACATACAGCAACTGAACTGGCATCAGTTCCATTCTAAGGGCTCTTTTATGTCCTAAAATGAGTAGTGTTGCCTTTAGAGATTATGTATTTTCAATCATGCAAGGAAAAACAGAATATGATGCCAGATGATTGAGAGATTAACTTTTTTGAACCTAGCAACATGAATAGAAACTAATGGCATGAAACAGCTACAGCAAAAGCTTTTGTTAAATAAAATATTATTTGAAATAAACTGCCTGCTACAAATGGACATGTTTCCCTGTCAGTTAAAATAATGGATTCTCTGCTAACCATTTTCTTAATTACTGAATTTTTCAATGGCAAAATTCCATGTCTGTTGCCATATGCCCTTTAAAATCATTTTATAATGCAGCCTGTATACATGAATGATGAACAATGCAAAGCCAACTTTGAATTTTAAGCCCGTTCTCTTTAAGGCACATTGCATCATTGTACTCGAGTTTTAGTCAGTGACTGAAAACTATCCCAGTTCCTGTCTCTACTCATGGAGTTTAATGCCTGCAGCATGAAAAAGGTGTTGGAAGCTGCTGAATCAATTGCAACAAGGTGTCCTAGAAAACAAGTTATACAATATAATTTGCCTAAAATTGACTTGATTGGTCTTTTAACTTCTGTTGAAATACCTGATGTTCTGACTCAACCTCCATTTTGCTAAGCTTACTTCAAGTTAGTGGAAAGTACAAGTCCATTAGCAGATAAATTGCAAACCCAGACAGAGACAGACTAAGCAAAACACCACTAGATTTTAATTTATGCATTCTAACAGAGAAGCATAGTTCTGACTACCCATTTAAACAATATTGTTGTATCACATTCTACTATAATTTAATACTCGTTATTAAGATATCAAGCTAGACCATAATACCTATGTTTCCAACAAGCATAATTTCTCAACATACCTAAATGGAAGCATATATAATCTAGTATGTGTCTGGTACATAGCAATGCAGAAGCAAAATCAAATTTTATAGTAGCTTAAAGGTTCTGTTACAATATCAGGCTTTAAAATATGCTGGGCTCAGTATCTGTGGAACAGCATGATAAATAATGGGGATTTCAAATTAAACTGCATTCAACCATTGGGAAAAAAAAGGTATGTGATGCAGGTAATATGCACAGAAGAAAACACTGAAACTATGGCATTTCCTTACCACCTAATTTAAATGCACATAGCCCTTAAATGGAGAACAAGCTAAAGATACCTGGAAATATAAAATGTCAGTTTCATAATCAAGTTTTAGTTTCAACCAATTCTCTTGCATCAGCACCTTTTAATGATGTGCTCTGCTGAAGTACAATAAAAGGGGGTATGCCCTTTTTGCTTACATTTGCATCTTTTTAACTTGGCATAGTCTTTTAAAATACTGCATCTGCAAGTTTCAGCAACCTGAATGACCTTATGTGCATTCTCTCATCTCTTTACATTTACACAACTTCAAAATCATTGTCCCATTGAATTTGTTTCACTGCTTTTTCATAGCATAATGACTGAATAAGCAGTTATTCTGAGGACATAGTGGGTCTGCTCTTGCACACTCTCTATACAAGCCTTTATTTCATCTTATTTAATGTAGTATTCCACCTTCATGGCATATCATCAAACTATTAACTCAAGTTCACATTGGGAAATTAATAGTTTACATTTTAGCTTAGGTAATGGACTAAATGTACACTAATATCCTATGGGCAATGAATTCTCTCCAACTTGCTATTAATGTACAGATATTGCCATGTAAAAAATAATCTACTTCATAGCAGCATATTAAGCTGTTGTGAAGCTCACACAGAAAAAAAAGCAATCAACTGCCATTTTTTCACTATTGCAAAATGAGGCTTTGCTGTTTTGCAATCATAAACGAAAGAAAAGAAGCAACATGAGCACACGTGTATTTGTATATGTTAGTGTATATGTAAATAAGTGTGTGTGTGTGTGTGTGTGTGCGTGTGTGTGTGTGTGTGTGTGTGTGTGTGTGTGTGTGTGTGTGTGTGTGTGTGTGTGTGTGTGTGTGTGTGTGAGACAGAAGGACAGTGAGAGAGATTAAGATAATGTGTGTTTGTGTATGCACAAGAGAGACACTAGTCAATTTCTTTGTTCAAGAATTCTGATGTTGAGAGAGAGAGAGAGAGAGAGAGAGAGAGAGAGAGAGTGACTGAACTTGTTTTGTTAAGAATTAAGGATAAAGTCAATAATAGGTATGCTGGGAATTTTCTGACAGTTAATAATATGAAGCTATAATGTCTGCTTTCACTGACTAGTAATCTTTAGTTATTTACCATTATTCTGGGGGGACAGATGGAAATTAGGGGACATTTGTGTGGCATGTTTGGGGGTTGCCATGCCTTACACTATATGATTTTGTTTTCATTAATTTGCTCGTAATGAGACATTTAAAGTGTACTCAGTCAAGAAAGTAAAAGTAATTTATGGGTACATTGTGTGTGTGTGTGGCGTGTGCATGTGTGTTTGTAGACATTAAATACTAAACTATATATATATATATATATATATATATATATATATATGTACGTATATATATATATATATATATATATATATATATATATATATATATATATATATAGTTCCCCTTCATATGACTGAAACTTCAAAAGCCTGAAAACAAAAGCCTGAAAGGTCAAAAGCCTGAAACTCAAAAGCCTGAAAACACAAAAAATAAATATACTGACTTTAAACAATAGAAATCATATTAATTTCCACTAAGTATAAGCAGGGGGGCAAGTCCCCTTCACCCCCCATGTGGGGGGCTGCGCCCCCTGCACACCCTGCTACTTAAATATACCAACTCAAACATTGCACTTAGTGTAATAAAGTGAAATCCTGGAGTTGATATATTTAAGTAGCAGGGTTTACCCCCCTGCTTATACTTAGTGGAAATTAATATGGTTTCTGTTGTTTAAAGTCAGTATATGTATTTTTTGTGTTTTCAGGCTTTTGAGTTTCAGGCCTTTGCCTTTTCAGGCTTTTGTTTTCAGGCTTATGAGTTTCAGGCTTATGTTAATTCAGTCATATGAAGGTGAACCATATATATATATATATATATATATATATATATATATATATATATATATATAAAAAATATATATATATATATATATATATATATATATATATATATATATATATACACACACACACACACACACACACACACACACACATACACATACACACACACACACACACACACACACACACACACACACACACACACACACACACACACACATATATATATATATATATATATATATATATATATATATATATACATACATTGTTTTAAATAAACTTTATTAATTATAACAAATGTCATCTATGACAAATATCAGATATACAGTTCAGTTTAAAGTATAAGGCAACAGAATCAGATCATACTGCATACTTCTGACATGACATGTTGGTAACGCAGCAACTTATCATTCATTGTCACAGAATTTTAGTGTGTAACAAAACAGGAAATATTTCAATAGTAATTGAATGTATCTGCTTGGATCAATTTAAATTGACAAAATGCTAGAATTTAGGCATATCGAAAAATCCTCCATGCTATTATGATATCATTCCTCAAGTTCTCCTGAACATCTTTATCAGTGTTCCCTGAGTTGGTTAAAAGATTATCATTCCAAAATGTGATTGAGCCTGTTGAGAGCTTCTGATTTTTGCCAAATTTCACCAACCATTTTACTACTCTACTTGAGAAGTTCTTCAGCCCTACTTTTCTTTTTGCTTGTTAGATATCTTAATTTTAAGTATCGCCACAGTTTAAGACCATTACTAGGTTCCCTATCAGTACATAGGGAAGACAGGAAAGTTCCTTGTTTGGTATCTAATAAATCCTTCCAAAATAAGACGTTCCCTGTTAACCATGAGCATCAGCAAGTAGGTCGTGAGTCAGAGAGAGAAAGAGAGAGGGAGGGAGAGAGAGAGAGAGAGAGAGAGAGAGAGAGAGAGAGAGAAGAGTGTATTTAATATTCTTTCCCCATCCATAAATTCATTAAATGATGGTCAATGTCCTTTAGTTTTGTCCATATCCTCTTGTCCCATCCTCTTGGGTTCCACACCCTATTTCCATCCTGATAACCTGTAGGTTTCTCTGTGTAATGTATGACTTCCAACTCCGATAAAACCCTTATGGGTATGTGGGCAAACCTAGTTATCCAAAACATGCTTATTTACACCACCATTAACATAAGAGGGGAAATCTGGCAAACCCAACCACTATTTTGTGATGAGAATGAACTGTCTTTTACTTGAAAGTCTATAATGTCACTGTCTCCATAAAAAGGATGTCACAAGATTCTGTAATTTGGCTGGGTAAGATCAATTCCCTTAATGGCAACAACTTAGCAGTTGGAGGTACTCGGAATGACATCACAGTGAACAACCCAAATGGACCTATAGGGCTTATTGGAGCTCCTAAACTACTTTAGTGGCTAGCGGAACCATTATATATGCAGATGCCGTCTAGTAGTAGGGTTCAGGAGCAACTGCCTCTGGGTTGTGGGGATATTGCTTTACAACTTAAACATCTAGACCAGAAATTGGTCAAATACTGGAAGATCCAACTAGAAATTGCTTATTTTAAGGAGTGCCTGGCTGAAAGGATCGTGCCTAAAGGTTTAAGGTCTTGGCAGTACCCGACTGGCTTGATAGAGGGATTGGTGTTTCATCAGGACCTGATCAAATTATTTAACAAGCACGGTCTTGAATTACTGGACCTTATGTGTGTCCATTACCAGAAATCAGCAGACAAGCTAGTGACTGAAGCAACCGTTATAGATGAGGCTATTCAGAAGAATATTGATTTTACCCGGTATAAATATGATTATAGCCATATTTTTCGAAGTATTGACCAATATGTCAATAAAATCAAAGAGACCAAACTTAAAAAATTGAATCAAGACCGACAGGCATACAGCAACAGCAGGGCTTATCCGTATCCTCCCCCTTAACAAACGGGTTCATTGATTGGCCTAGAATCCTCCAACAGAGAAGGCCAATGTGACCAAACCCACAACAACGTTGAAAACGTTGGTTAACCAACAAGTTAATCCACAATTCGACAGGAACGGCCCCAAGCACAGATGCAATAAAGAAAATAATACTGGATTAACGAATGCCACTAACTTCAACCAGAATGATGGGCAACATAAACATTTTTGCAACGGAGCCTCCCATTACAATTTGAGGCAGAACACGAACCGTTTGTACAACTTCAACAACAAGAACAATGTTCGAGGGAAGAGGGGGAGGTAACAGTTTTATCTTTTAACACAGTTTTACCTTCTAACAAAGTTGTTTGTTCAAATCAAGAAACTTATACTATTTTGTTCAATGTAAACAAATATTTTAAAATTTTTAACTTTACTAATGTACAAATTGATCCTATTGTTGTAGAAGTATTTTCGAAGGGTTGTACTTTTGTACCCAGTAGCAAAGCTGACCTAGCCCATACATTGATTGATTTGAAGCTGTTCATCAGGAAAATTAATTTAAAACTGTTTTTTGGGGGGGAGATGATGGGACAAGATTGTTTTCACGTAGCAAGTACTTTTATACTGCCAATGCATCCTCCTTTGGCTTTGTTTGACAAAATATGTGAAACTGACTTGCGTAACCTCTTGTCTTCTAACACTTTCTGTACAAATACTGTATTTAATGTCAGCAGGTCTGAGAAACACGCAATCACCCACTAAAAGAAACAGGAGTAAGGATTATAAAACCCGATAAGGGAGGGGTTTGGTTGTTATGACTGAAGAACAATATACTACTAAAATGTTTAAAATACTAGATAGTAACATGTATCAGGATGATTCGAGAAATGAATTAAATGAGGTTTACACGAGTATTCGTTCATTATTTAATGATTTTTTCATAGAAGGTAGAATTGACTTTCATACATTTAACTACCTTACTATGTCCACACCTAGAACTCCAATCCTATTTGGCATTCCTAAGATTCACAAATCACTTTCTGATCCGCCTATGAGACCACTTGTTGACTGTAGAAATAGCATCACTTACCCCTGTGCCAAAGTGGTAGATGACCTACTGCAAAAATACATGACACAGGAAGCAGACATTTGTAAAGATTCTTGGTCATTTCTCCAGAAAATGAATTCCCTTAGACTTGATGAGAGTCTTCACTTTTTAACTGTAGGTGTGAAGGACTTGTATTCATGTATACCTCACCAGCTTGGTATAGAATGGGTTTGCCTTTTTCTGCAGTAAGGGAGCTACCCAGGCCGAATTGACATTGGTATCAGAGATGTTGGACATTGTTTTGTCCTACAACTACTTGACCTTTAACAACAAGATCTACCTCCAGAAGGTCGGGGTAGCCATGGGCTCCCCGTATGGAGGTAGTTTTGCAAACCTGGTGATGGCTTACTGGGAGCAGGAAATAGTGCGGAAAAATGAACAGGTAAACAACCAGTAAAACATTACACACGTTTCCTTGATGACATTTTTATTTTTTATTTTAATTCAAGGAGATGAATTAGTAGCTATGGATCTTGTTACCTTCTTCAACACCAGTTCCGAATTCTTGGACTTTAAGTATACATATAGTAAAGATAGGATTGTTTACCTGGATGTAGAACTGTGGAAATATTTTCAGAACAAAGCTTATTATGCTAAGATTTATAGAAATGATACTTATTCCAACATTATCTACACTATAATAGTAACCAACCTTGGTATCAAAAGAGATCTGTAGTGAAAGGTCAGTTGGTCCGGGCTGCACGTATGGTTTCAAGGGAGACTGAACTTTTAGAGGAATGTAAACACTACAAAATATGTTTACCAACCAAGGGTACCCAATACAACTTATAAGTATCCTTATTGAGGAAGTTCAAGAAAAAAGAAGATCAGGCTTTTATCCACCAATTCTGGGTAAAGGCCTGCATATTACAGTACAGACCCAAAACAGTGACACCAGCCAATTGAGTTTGTCTTTCATAACACCATTCAGTACTGATAGTGAATTTATCTCATCCATTATCCACAAAAATTGGCCATTGATTTTTAATGATAATGAGTTAAGAAATATATTGCCTGACACCCCTAAAATAGTTTGGAAGAGGGGAAGGAATTTAAAACAAATCATGGAGAGTAACACCCCAAGGCTTCCATGGAGAAAAGGTATGTTCCAATGTAACATGTGCAATTTTTGCGCCATATGGCCACTGGTGAAATATTCCATATTAGGAATCATACATTCAAGGTAAAAAACAGATTCAATTGCCAGTCAAAGGGCATTGTTTATGTAGCACAATGCCAACAGTATTTGGCATTTTATTTTGGCAAGACTGACAGGAGGCTACGTGAGAGGGTTTATGAACACCTATATCATATAAAGAAAGGAAAACTCAAGAATGCACTAGCCAAACAGGTATCTGAGTTTCCCAACAAGACATTTTTATTTAAAGCGGTAGATTGTGTTCAAAGTTATGGTCGTGGTGGTCCTGACTCTGTACATTTGGAAATATTAGAACTGTACTGGCAACTTCGCAGTAATGCATGTTTATTTCCAGGCCTTAATGAGATTTGCTCCCTATACCCTATTTTGAAATTGAAGAGTCTGACCAGATAATTGGTTGGTAGCTTGCATCTATGTTTAACTATGTCGCTGTTTAGTATTGTTCATACAACATATTCAATGCATTTGTACACGTCACATGTTGTTTACACTTCTTATTTATGAATGTCATTAACGACATGTTTATATGGTTGTTTATTATGTGCTAACATCAATTAGTTGTGCATATTTTTATATATTTTTAGTGTATTTTTCACTCATATATTTATATTTTAGTTAACTAAATTCGTACAAAGTGTTATTTACCTACACATGTTGGGTGAGGCCTCTTACTCATTTTTAGCCCATTATGAAAGGTCCTCACTATCATGTTTTTAGTACCACTGCGCTATTATAATTATTAAATTTTTGTACTTTTCAGTATTGCCTACATTATGTTTTAGATCTGTCGGTCTTAAAACAATACAGTCTCTGACACGATTTTTCATGACCTTTAATAACATAGTCGTAGTGGTCTCAGCTTTTTACCTTTAAATGGTTATATTTTTTAATAACTGACTACTTTAAATTTTAATTGTATTAATTAGGTGTTGCCCTATCAAATGTAGGACTGGGTCTTTGTGAATATGATTACAGTTCTATTTAAACAGCAGTTGGGAGAGATTGTTTGTCTGAAAAAGTCCCACTATTTAGTGGGGACAAAAAGCACTTCATCTGGATTTTATGTTAAATAAACTGTTATTTGTTTTTATTACCTCTGGAACTACATTTACTATTTACTGTTACTTTTGTGTGTTGTTGGAACCAGAGTGCAATCCCCAGCATTTTTGTGTGAACTTCCTAGTTTTTTTTTTTTACAATGGTTTAACTGCCATATAAAATGTACAGGGCAGCACAGAATCCTAGCTGTCATGATGTTCCCATCTTCTTAAGCTTCCAGATACACTGAGCATTGGCCTTCCTTCTTGCAAAGAGACTATTACTGTACTCTCAGAATACTCTCACTGGAGCTCCTGTTATCACCAAATTACTGCCCAGTTCCTTGCATGATTTCAAGATGAATTCTCTGTTATTATAGTCCAGAAACTGCACAAAGAAATTTCTGGAAACACTGGGTATTCTGTTCTTAGAATTAATTATATGGACTTTCTTCAGTCTCAATGATCCATTCACTTTCAATAATGTAGCTAGTTCGTGACTGATGAATGAATCCATGCAGCTCATTTCCCTTCCTTCCAGCAGCCCAAAAAATGGAAGTTATTCCTCCCTCCTGTTTGCTAGATCATAGGAAGTTACTAGGGTATTGACCCTGAGGCCCTTACAAGCCTAGCCAACAATTTAGCCCACGTTCCGACAAGTCAGCACCCAATGACCCTGTCCAGCAGGGACACAGCTGAAATCCCATGGGTGTATTTTCTCTTCCCCATCCAGCTATCCAGGTTGCGCTTAAAATGGTTAATGAGGTACTCTGCTTGATATGGATAAGGGGTCTATTCCACAAAAGGGGGAGTCTCTGGGACACATCTGTCGTACCAACAAGTCCTATTGATGTCACAGACCAGGTTGAGGTTAAGCATGCGGGTTACTTGAGTGGAGCTTGACTTGTAGATATGCAGCATTCCATCAAGGCGGGGTCTGAGATTGCTTTGTATGCCAGACATAGGTCTCCTCTGGAGAGTCTGAAACATATTACTCCTTAACATGCCACATATCCGGATATCTCTGGATTAGAACCCTGAACACCATCACACAAGCTACCTACCTTAGTCCTTTGAGCCACAGAGGGTGCTAATCAGGTTTTCATTCCAATGTATATGCTTTAACCTCAAGATCACTAATTTGATATGACTGTAATGCTATCTCTTCCTTTTGAGTACCAAGCTCTAGTTGCTTTCTGTCCATCACCTCTAACATTGCCTGCAGTTTTAGTTCATGTCTGGAACTTGCCTCCTTAAAGTCCAGCAGTATTGTTTAATACTTCCTGAACCATTACTGTAAGTTTGGCCAAAGCAGTTTTTAGGTCCTCCTGTACCACACACCCTTTTGAGGTGGTTGCTGCTATCTTGATCCCTTTTTCAGTTGGGTCAATAGCAGGGAGAGGTCTGTAATGGATTTTGCTATTGCAGAAGAATTTCTGTTCAGTTCTTTTGCCCACAGCTTTCCTTACCATTTCCTTACTGGTGCCTGCTAGGATAAGGACCTTCAAGTCTGGTTAGGGATTTTAGACAATAGTTAAGCTCTGAGTGCTCCCAGTCACAGTAAGGCATGTTAATGTGGTGCATTCCTATGTGTCTAGTCTACTAGACAACTTAAAATAGCTCCTCTGCTGAAAGTTTCAAACTTGCAGTAGCATATGTAATAGATGCTGGAGGAAGTACTGTACATCAAAAATATATAAAAAAATTATATACTAAGAAAAGAAAAAAAAAAACAAAAAAAAAAAACAAATGAAAAACAATTTAACAGATAGTCCTTACCTAAGCCCCATAATGCATTTCAGGATGGCCATTACTGGAGAAATAACAGATAACCCAAGGGTATTATGAGGCATGACACTACAGTCCCCCCTCCCCATCATGATTAGTTTGTCTGCTTCAGAGTGCACTCTACCAACGAAGGCTTTGAACATGGAGGGTGGCCTTTTGGGTAGAGATGCTTGTTAATGCAGCAATCCAAGGGAGTGAGTAATGCTAATTAGCTATGCGATCTCTCCTGTAAATGTCCACAGATCTTGATTTAATCAACTGAGTGATCCAGAGAAAAGTTTTGTTGAATCAAATTTTACTCTGGGAGAAAAAAAGTTACCACTGTAAAAACACTATTGTGACCTGGTCATTCCTATCGGAGTGCTTTTTTCAGGATACTTTTCTCCCCATGCAGCTGACCATAATGCCTCTCGACATTCATTGCATCTACCTACTCTTCTTGGCCTTTCCTGGACTAACTTTGATTAAAGTAGGGGCTGATGAGAAGAACAACATTTCCTGGGACCATGTCACACTACTTCCATGGATGGTTTCTGCCCTACTCTCATTTCTCATTGTTTAATTTTCCAAGTCGTCTGAGTTTCTAATGCCATGACAGGAATGTACCCATTCTAAAGTCTGGGTGTGATTAAGGTTCATGAAATTAGTATTTTTTCAATCTTTGTTGTTAGCCAAAAGTGTTCTTTGTAGCACCCGAAATGTGCCAGGAATTGACTCCTTATGAAATACGGAGTTAAATGTATTGGCTTCCTCAACTGCTCTACCTTTACTGCCCAGGTTTCTGTACCATACATTAGTACTGGCCACACCATTGTTTTGTAAACTTTACTTTTTAGCTTCTTTGGCATTCTTCTATTATACACTATACCTGACACTCTATGCCAGCTGGCTGCAACCGCAATGATTTTAACTTTGACCTCCTCATTCAGACTTCCCTTCTCCCCAACTAACAATGGAGCTTTTCTCCCAGGGCCTCTGCTGAAAAAGGGTTTTATGTCCAGTTGGACTCTCCCAGTAAACAAATGTAAAATAAAAAAATAAAATAAACTACCCCTCCCAAATACTTAAAGCTGTTAACCTGTTCCACTATTTTGCCTTATTCTGATTTCCCCCATTTGCTGCCATTCCAACTGTCTTATCTGTGCTCAGTTTCATCCCACATGCCTTCAGTTTTGCATTTCATTCCTCTATCGTTTGTTGAAGCTTTTGCTCAGGGTCTGCCTGTAATGCTGCATCATCTACATACAGCAACTTTGTTGATCTGTTCCTTCTGACCTGTTTGTTAATATAGTCCATCTGCAGTATGAGCATTCTATTTATTTATATTTTTATTTAAAATTTGCTAACCATGGGGGAGCATTGATCCACATAAACATTTTTCAGACCTGGCTGGCATATAAGTACAAATAAAGAAAAATATGAATAAGATAAACACAAAATGAAATTTGTGATCTGAATTAGGTAACATACCAAAAAAAAAAAAAAAAATGTTATATGCAGATGACAAAAACATGACTAAGTTATTAACTATTTAAAGTAAACATGTACACTATTACAATTAAGAGAGAGAGAGAGAAGAAGGGCAGAAGAAGAGTGCAGAGTGTAACAGGTTAAGTATAAGAATAAAGAGGGGTATTAAACTGAGGGATCTGAGAGAAAACACTGAGCAAAAAGCCAGATGGTGAATATAATTAGGAGGAAATAGACATGTTGACTGAATAAGGATTGGTATGAAAAGCTAGGTTATGCCAGTGGTATAGAAGGATAAGGAGTTTATTAGCTGGCAACAAAAGTTGGGAAGCATTGAAGGTATTTTATGGCAGAGGGTAGTGATTGCCAGAGCTTGGGCCCCAGGACTGAAAAAACATGGTTGGTGCAGTATGCAGTATATTAAGGTGGGGGGGGGGGGTGCATTCCTGTTGAAGAGAGGGCATGAAAGCTGTGAATTGAAGATCTAGTTGTAAGATGACTAGCTAGGGCAGGGACAGGGAGGGTGTTGTTTAAGCAGCTGAGATAGAAGTGACCCTCAAAGTAACTATGATATTTCTTTGATAGGGAGCCATTTTTCTTTTGCAGGGTGTGACAATCATATTTCCATTTAAGGGAGAGGGTAAAGAATCTGCAAATTTCATTTGATGAAATTTGCAGGGATGGTAAACTTTTTTTTTAAAAAGCAGCTGAAATTAAAACAAGGTCATGTTCTAATTGTCATTATAGGCTTTCCTTCCATATAGTGTAGGAAGTGAGACAATTTTTCTGGGTCAGATGTGTTGCACAGAGTTTGGGTTAGTTATGCACACATGGTACCACAAGTTTATCTGAACATTAAGTCAGACTTCAAGGTAATGAAAACCAGCTGTAAGTTCAATGGGGGAATAGTGTAGGATATGACAGTTTGGTAAAAGTGTGTTTAGGTTTTGATTTGTACCAAATTTCATTGCTAATAATGCTAATTCTGTAAACATATTCTGTCCAGCTCACATCCACAACTGTTAACTTTCCCATCATTACTAATGTTATATCTAATTAATTTATTTATTTAACATTTGTTTACCAGGAAAGTCTGACTTGGAACAAAGCCAATATCAGTGGATACCCAGGGAGAAACGCTCCAGATGCATGTCTTTGTAACATGGGAGAAAAACAGAGTACCCAGAGAAAACCTACATGAACACAAGGAGGGCATGCAGACTCTGCACAGAGGGCACTCCAGCCAAGAATCAAACCAGAGAACCTCTGGCTGAGAGGCGACAACACTATTGCAGCACCACTGCACCATCTAGGTGCTAATAGAGTCACTGTTTTATTAGACAACACAGGCACTCCAGAACAATGTTCACTTCCTAATTTCCATATTATATTTCTACACCACAATTTTTCTGTTTGCAGTCTTTGTTCACTTGTTAGAAATATTACTTCCTCTGATAGAATAAGATTCACATCACATTTAAGCACACAACTCCACTATCCATCCTTATCTTTCTTACAGTGATAATAATACAGTTCACACTTACTGAATGTACTCCAAAACTGCTGCTTTTTCTTCCTTGTAAGTTTAGGGGAATTATTTTTAAATTTGCATGTTCTTATTTTTACTGTTTCCCCAAATTAGTATTTTTCCAGTGTTTATGCACAAATAAGCTTTGATCCTCAGAATCAGATGTTTCACTGGCTAGAACTTCAAAAAAAATATTAGTATAAAAGTCAGGTCCTTCTCCTGACATATCTTCTTAGGTGCACTTAATCTCCTCATTTCTTCCCCTCCATATGTTTTTTTCTTCTACAGTTTGTTCTCCATATAGTATATCCTCTCCCACAACCTCTCAATGTCCTTTCTTGTGTATGTTTTCTTCCCTTTCACCTCTTTTTCATTGTTTACTGTTTGGTCTTGACAATCCATCCAAAAGTGTTACTTTTTTATACAACCTGCATTCAGACACACACCTTCTTCTTGTATGTCCTTTCTCCCCAAACTAGTTACATCGTACCTTGCCACAATCATTATTTAAAAGAGAAAATCCCACAAAGAAGCATAATTTAAGCTGGCTAGCATATCTTAATGTCCCTTCCAACTTCCACCCTCCATCCCATAGTTTCACTCATCTCTAACTTTCTCAGTATTATCAACAGTTTCACATAGACCTTCCATGCACTTTTTAACACAGTCTTCTTCTAGTTCATCAGTTCTAAAGTGCAAAGTAACATTTTTAACATTTAAGTTGTGACCAGAAAACAAATAATTGCACCATACAAGTCTCTGTCTCAATATGTATAAAAGACCAAGGTTCTTGAGCTTTAAAACTCAGAATAATTACCAGATTGGCCCATTTATAATATCTGCCCATTAAAGTGTCATTTTTGTTCTTATTATCACAGTTGGTCTTCCCTTCTTTTTAAAAACACTTTTACTTGCAGTTTGTTGCTACAGTCATTTTTTGCCTGCTGTCACTGCTACATAAGTTTTACTTACTGCATTATCTGCTGGCACAAAACCAGACACCTTCTCAGTTTGTTGCTGCTTTCCTCTTTTACATTCTGTCACTGTTGTGTAAGTTTTAACTGCTGCATTCTCTGTTGCCACATTACCTACTTCTTTTTCTGCATTATAATCAGTGGCGGCTGGTGACTTCAAATTAAAGGGAGGCTACAGGAGACAGCTGAATGGGTGGGGCCAATGGGGAGGGGTGTGGCCATCTAGAATGGGGTGGCGCTATGCTCAACACCACAACAACTGGAACTTTAATTAAATACGCTACCCTGCGTGCCAAACCATCATTACGAGAGTCCAATCAAAACAAAATGAAGTGGAGAAGAAAAAAATATTTTAATGCATTGGCTACATAACAGCTTACTTAATATCTAGATGGAAACACAAATGTTGTGAGGCATGAAAAAAATAAATTACTTTTTAAATAAATTACTGGAATGCCAGTCAAAATCAAGTATAAAAAAAAACAAGCAGCACTCAACTCAAACCACTTCTACTTGCACTGCAGTTCTAATTATAATTTATATTCAGCTTTATAAAATTACCAAGTAACATGTTGAAAGTAGAAATCTCTGTGATACCCCCACTTGTAAAAATGTTTATCCAAAAAACACCTGCTGCCTGACAACAACTATCTACTTGTTTCATGGGGAAGACATGATCAAAGTAAAAAATGAACAGCAAACAAGAAACAAGCACAAGATAAATTGCTTAAAGGATTACTGCACAAGTTATGGACCACACATGATAGACTGGCATTGTTTAGTTTATGGGTACAGCCTGCAAGATGATTGCAAGTCTCCAACAAATGTAATGAGCTTCTGAAAATACTGTAATCCTGTCCTTTATTACAAATACTGTCATATGCAATTCAGTACCCAAGGCTTATACGTTATCTAGTTATGTAAATATTCTCTGCATGGCAACAACAAAAAGGCTTTCAATGTTGGTAATTCTTTAAAAGTATTCTTATTAAAGCTTACTTGCATCTTACAATCTCAGACAAGCTTACCTGATGGTCATTAAAGCATTGCTACTTAAACACAGAGCAAAAGGGCACTGCAACAGCATGTATTTTCTGAATAATAAGAAGCATAAAACAACAGTATAAAAATATGACAGAAAACCAGAACATTCTGCTGAATCAAGAAGAGATGAAAAGCCACTGTTGTACTTGTGTCTACCTTGTATGGGGGAATACTCTGCACACTTACACTGCATAACTGCTCCTTGCCTTGCTTGGACACATCCAGAGTCACTACATGGGGGAGTGGGGTGCAACAAGTATGTCACAATTTGAAATGTCTCTGGCTGACGGTGATGGCTCTGACACTCATACCTCTCAACCTCAAAGCAAGAAATATGGGCAAAGTCATACAAAGAAGTGGGACGCAGGCCCAAAAATAAGGACAGTTTTTAAATATTTCTCTTATAAACTTAGAAAGATAATAGAATAGTAGTAGGTCTTGCATTAGTATGAATTTTCTGAAGGGTATGAAATCTGAAATTCAAATGTCTGGCATTATTTTCTAACTTCAATCTTTAATGATTAGCCACTAATTTGCCAGAAAACCACAGTTTTATGGAAAATTTACCAAAAATGTGATGCAAAAATATAAAATTGCCACACAATGCAGCTGGGAACCTGTCAAAGAAGGGACACCTTTTTAATATTAGTACTGTTAACTTGAGCAACTGACAAAATAAGAGAATCTACATACATTTATGAAATAAAAGTAATCTATGACTCTAATCATTACAGTTATTTATAATTGTAAAACCCTGCATGTTTTCTTCCAAAATTGCCATTTTGTGGAGGGATTATTAGGAGGAGAGCAACATTTTGAGCCAAAACTGAGGACAGTTGAGAGGTTTGGATATTCCTAAATCTATAAAGTGATTTATTTGCATGTACCTCTCAACCTCGTAATGCAGGAAATCTGGACAAGGCCAAATATATTGGGGGAACATACAAACAGTATTAAAAATTGCTCTTGTATAAACTTAAGACAGTTGATAGAATAACAGGTCTTGCTTTAGCATGCATTTTTCTGAAGGTTATGACGTCTGAAACTCAATGTCTGTCATTATTTAGTCACTTCATTCCTAAATGATTTGCCAGAAAACCACAAATTTTATGAGGAACCAGCCAAAAATAAGAAGCAAAAATCTATTAATTCTGCAAAAATCTGGACAGTTGAGAGGTATAGTTCAGCTGGGGATGTCTTTGAGTTGGCTGCCTCCCCCCTCACAAAATCATGGTCAAATGGAGCCTCCCCCCTACAACCATTCCAATGTCCCATTCCTTGGTTATTTCGCCCCATTTACCATAAACACTGTAATGTGCATACTGCTTTACTTCTATGATGATTTTGATTGCATTTAAAAGTTTTATTTTGCATTTTACAGCACAAATACTAATAGATATCTTCTGAACAAAGCAATGCAGTCTCACAATGAAAATAGACTTAGCATTAAAACTTCTCTGCCCTTGAAACTCACATTCATTGAAACAGCACTGAAACCCACATTCAAAGAAAATACATTTTGCTGGTAGCAGATAAAGATTGACTTTGGGCTGTTTTCAAATCATAGGCCCCTTGCACCACCTAAACATACATGTGTTCGCCTTCCTGATTGTATTAAATTGTATTCCTTGTACAATATAGTACAGTTGTTAAAGGGCGTTTTAAATTTATTGTTTTGAAAATTTTTCCAGTAAACAATGAAACAAAATGCATGCACCAATAATGACAAAACTGCCCAATTCAGAACATTTCCATCATAAAAGTCTACTCAAACTTCTACAGTCCACCAGTATCAGTAAATATGCACAATCACTAAAGAGGTAAATGTCATCTAAATAATTCAACATTAAAGAAATCTGTAACTAATGAAGAGGTTGCTGCTAGCAAACAACTTTATATTTCATTGTTTCATCTACAAATACAGTGCCTGTTGCCCTTGAGAAATAAATTGCCTATGTTGCATTAAAAAAATGATAAGCTAGTAATATTGCAATAGGGAATGGATGGCAAACTGATAACAGGTTCATAATTACTAGGTATCTTCACCAAAAAGGACTGCAGCATCCACCCCCCCTTTACAACACAGTACAGTATCAGTAATACATCTACCTCCTGTGGGAGTAGAACCCACAGCCTTCTACATCAAAAGCAAGTACATTACCTGTTGTGCTATTAACAATGCAAGTAGAATCAGCATAAGCAGCACTAAACTTTTGTTCCCCTGCAGCTCTCAGCTCCTTGTAAAATCCACTCGACACTCAGCTGTATCTCTGAACTTTGCAGCACAAGAAATCTGAAAAAAGCCAAGATTTCCTGGGGGGGGGGGGCAAAAGCCCAAAAACCAGGGACACATTTTAAACATTGTTTGTATAATGTTGGAAAGTTGTTAGAATAAAATTAAACTTAAATGGCTAGCATTTAGTGAATTCCGTTCTCACCATAGCTGTCAACCTCTTAGCAAAAAACACCTGAGCAAAGCCAATAATGGGGGAAATACAGCCCCCAAACATATTCAGTGAATTCAGTTCTCACCATAGCTCTCAACTTGTTAGCAAAAAACACATGAACAAAGCCAGTAATGGGGGAATACAGCCCCCAAACATATTCAGTGAATTCAGTTCTCACCATAGCTCTCAACCTTAGCACAAAAAACTGGATGAAGCCAATAATGGGGGAATACAGTCCCACAGATAGGGACAAATTTAAAAATATCCATGTTATAAACTTAGAAAATTGCTAGAATAAAAGGTTTTGTGTTACCATGTACTTTCTGAAGTCTGAAATTCAAATGCCTGTTATTTTTATTTATTTAACAATTGTTAACCAGGAAAGTCTGACTTGGAACAAAAGCCAAACAGAGGCCCAGACAGAAACACTCCAGACACATGCTTTAGTAAGATGGGAGGACATGCAGACTCCACACAGAAACCCCAGCCAAGAATTAAACCAGAGAACATGTAGCTGTCAAGCAACAATGCTAGCAGTGCACCACTGCACTACTGACTATATAAGGAAGCAATAATACAGAAACCACAGATTTTATGAGGAACCAAACAGAACAAATATGAGGCAAAAATCTGCAAGCTTTTAAAAATGGTGGTGGGTAGGGAATTCAGGCCCTTGCCACCTACAACAAAGGTTCAAGGTACATGTTCTTTCTAGCCACCAGTATATAGCAACTGGGGCATTTCACACACACACACTCTTTCTCTAGCTCTTACTTTAAACAGAAACCATTAGTAAAAGCACATACTCAGCCCAGTGATGAAATGTTTACTACAAGCAAACATTTTAGCATTAGTACCCAGTCACACTTAATATTTGATGTGGCCCACTTTCACTTCTCCAATACATGACAAAATGTACTTGATCAGTTCTGACACTGAAAAATTCTTTGAAGATTAGTAACTTTGACAAAAATGCACTGTACCCATAACACATCAAAGTCCAAAGATTCCTAACAATTTTCATTTTTTTTCGATGATACAAAAGGCAGTGGCATAGGCTTCCATACTCAATATAGCACACCAAAATAGCTTTCTGGATAAAAGGGAGATATACAGTACCTTTTTTCCATAAACTAGGCAACAGTTACTTCCAAAAAAATTAAATAATTCATTCCTGCATTGGCAAAAATAAAGAATCAAAGTCCGTAACATTCAGCTGGTATCTTATAGAGTCTGCCCACCTTAATCCATTTAAAAGGAAGATGCCTAAGTCACCACCGAAAAGTTAACGACAATTCTTCCTTACTGCACTGTAATGCCTAGAACCAATGTTACTGGCAGCGATTTCCACTCTGAGTATGAGGGACAAGCTTCTTTGGTTTCATAGAGCTATAACCCTCTTTTTTATACAACATTTAATGACATAATTAGCTATAACAACTAATCTATGCAGAAATCCTGTCTTCCTGATTCAAGAAGTGATCAGTTTAAAACAATAGTTCTATGGATAGTTTTATGCATTCATTTTTCTTCAGTTTTAAAGTTAACAGTTATATTTGCACTACTAACACAATGCTTAAATTATTTTACACCATTTTGAAACAACATTTTGGCTGAAACCACTACACTATGATAGAATGACATCCCTCCATCCCCCACTTGAACCCTTGGTTTTAGGTACTGTAGATGTACTGTGAGACCTGCACTTGTCGTGTGAATTGGGCCCCATCAGTCCTGAGCTATGTTACACCATGAATTTAAAGGCTACAAAGAGCTTGCCTATCTAAATAGTCTTGTGTTTCCATCCTGCTGCGTATTCAGTGGGACATAGTTTGTAAACAATGTAAATTATCAGCTGAGAAGGTAGTATTGCAGCTGGTAAAGTGAATCATGAGCTACAAATTACAATACTTACTTTAATTCTGCACCTTCACTCTGTTCTTTTCTTCTTTTCTTTCTTCTTCTTTCTTCTTCTTTCTTCTTCTTCTGTTCTTCCTTCTCTAGCACAGGCTGCAGCACAGCTGACAAAAATCCACCCAAATAAAAAAAAAAAAGTAAAATCCAATTCCAATGCCAAAACAAATAAAAATTATTAATAAAAATTTTAAAAAAGGTCACGAAACAATCCACAAGGGAAGCCGACAACTGACTGATTGATTCTCGCTCTTTTCCCAGCACATAAAGCCCGGGAAGAGACCGACAACCAATCAGCAGTATTTAGCCCAGCAAGCACGTCATGACGTGCCTGCGGACGTTGCAGTCCGAGCCCCTTCCAATTCTATGTGGTTTGGAACCGCATAGACTTCTGGGCATCAAAATGATGCCTTCATTACTCCTCCGGGCTGCAATCAAAACAAAAAAAAAGCTGTTTAAAACCGCCGCAGCCCAAGGCGGTTAAAGTGCGCATGCGCGTACTTCCGAGTCGCGGACTCAAATTTTGTTTTAAACAAAAAAAAAGGTATTTTTTTTTTTTTTTTTACATTTTCTCACACTTTATTCTTTTTAGCTGAGGGGGCTGCAGTCCAGCAGTCCGATGCCACGAGCCGCCCCTGATTATAATCCTTAGCACTTGCGAAAATGTTATCTGCCATCTTACCCCATAAAAAAAAACAGAACTGTAACCTGGACCATCCTGCTTGATTATTTTTAACTGAACATCATCTGTAATCCCTCCTGACACAAGTACTGCTATCTGCACTACTTGGACTCGCTTGCTTCCTTTTCCATGGAAACACCTAAACATTCCTCATTTGTAAATTAGACCACGCAAGCACCTTTGTTTACATTCTGAAGCTCTGTATTGACCAAAATTTTCTCCAAATTCTCACTTTCCAACTCCAAACTCTCCATAGCTTTTTTCTCCTTCTCCATGTTGCTGCTTCCCTAAGGCCTCTTCCTTGCTACTATAGGAGCCCTTCGGCACCATCTAGCAGCTCCAAAGTGTAGAAATACTTTACTAAATAAATTGCTTATATAACTTACATTATATACAACATTTACAACATGTCTCTGGGCTACCACTGTACTCAGAACAGAGCAGGAAGTGAATTATCTATTGCACCACCTGCATAACACACAAAATAGGGGAAAGTCCCTGATGCCCTTGCCAAATACACCATAGTAGTATAAATACCACCTCAGGTCTCTTCTGAAAAGAGGCCACTAGCTTAATGGGGCTAACCTGGTCAAGAACGGACAAATAAATAATAGTTTTCACACATATAACAACATTTCCAATGCTAGTACAAAATTTAGATATGTGTACCCGTGTCTCTCATTTAAAACAGTGTACAGTTACAGCTGATATGTTCTCACTGTAATTAGGATGTGACACATACTTTACCAAAGTTCTAGAGAGTTCTATTTCAAATATAGTTTCATTGTATAATGGTTGTCAGTACAACAAAGTTTTCAGTTTGAAACACCTTCTTTCATAAAGTTGCTGGTAAACTACTTTTAAATTTATAATCTATCATTTGACCTTAGTAAGTTGATTTTTGGAATGCCATCACAGTTCGTATCACATAACCAAGACTTTACTGCTTTATTTGAAGAAAATGTCCAGCTATGAAACTTTTGAATTTGTGGCTTAGAAGTAACACCAACACAGGCTAGTAATGCCGTCTTCGCTTTTCCACAGGCCTGATAATCATCCCATTTCACATACATGAAGGCTTTTAAAGGCTCCCCAGTAAAGTGAGTTGAGGGAATCCTAGCCCACTCACTCCAAATTCTAACTCTTGATAGACATACCATTTGAAGGCTACTAGTTATGCTTCAAGGTCTTCCTCCCTTGTTACATTTTTAATGGCATAACTGTCTTTGACATTGATTTATTTCTGGCAATGGACATAGTCTCAGCAGCACTAGCTATGGTTTGTAGGAGTTGCTTGACTGTAGTCATCCTAGTATTTGGGTGACTCTATTTAGCAACAACCCAGCACACACTACAGGACTAGCCAGTTTGCAACAGCACAGAAATACTTTCTCATCAAGTGGGGGGAAATTTGCTCGAAAAGTTTGATTCTGAGCAAGCAGTAAAAGGTCAGAGTCAGGACATGTGGCATAAAAAGTGCACTAAAATGTTTGCTACATACTCCAGTGAGATACATTAATGAAACAAATGTCTAGGATTTATTAAAAATGTGCAATTTTTATTTCATGATAAAAGGCAGCCATGCAGATTCTTTCTTATACAACCAAACGCAGCACAATTTTCAGAGCCAAGACAAACAGAGTGATAATTACTTCCAAAACAGACCAGAAATTCCTTTCTATATTGGCAAAAAGCTGGAATAAAAGTCCATAGCATAGATATGCCCAACTGTAGAGTCTTTCCCTTATGGATTCCTTCACAGGAAGATGTCCTGGTCTTCTTAGAATAGTACACAATGATGTTTCTTTAACCAAGAAGTGATGTTCCAAGCAGCCTTCTCCCTCTATAAAAGAGACAGAGAGACAGAAAGAGACCACCTTCTCTCATTTGGTAGGGATACAGCCCTAGTTTTATATACCATTTAGTTATATAACTGGTGCAGTCAACTCATCCTTCTAGGAAACTACTCTACCTGATATAAAAGGTGTCTGACTACTTAAAGCAATAGTTATATCTACAAAATTCTTACCCACACTTTACATCACTTTTAAAGCAACATATCTATTTACACTATTAAAATAGAGTACTTAAATTATTTTACAATATTTTGAGACACCATTCTGGTGGTAACCATCATACTGTTTTACAACACCTTTAAATACCCATAAGTCAACTGTAGTGATGTTTGTCATATGTTTTATATATGTCTGATATATATATAAGTTCTGATAATTATTATGTCATGTGGTATACAGAAGTTTTAGAGAATCAGTTTTCAGTATAGCCATCATGGACTTTAGATAGCACATACTGTTTCTATATGTTTGTTAGGCCTCCTAATAGCTGACATGTAGATCTAAAATTGCAATTGTCTGTTTATCTAACAACCAGCAGATTATGCAAGAGAGACCATGGAAGTTTACTCTGTACTGTGCATCCAAAGTTGTGGTTCTTTTGGGGATTGGCCTAATGGTTATTTTTTTATTTTTGGTACAAGCACAAGATTCAGGATTAGATTCTCACCTTTTTTTGAAGCATGGCTAGGCTTAAAAAGGCCCCCTTGGGTGGTGAGCCTAGTACTCACTTATGAATCTATCCAGGGGAGCTCAGTGTGTTTGTGCTAACTCCCCAATAGAAGGACAAATGAAATGGAGAAACATCAGCTATAAATACATGTTGGACTCATGGTATGGAAAGACGTATAATAAATGTGATGCCATGGTGGAAAATTGATTTAATGTATGATTTTTTTTATTCTTTTCTTATTCTAGACTGCTGCCATGTTTAAGTATATTTTAGCCCTGTTTAAGCCGTAGTATGTGTGTATGTTTCCTGTGTCATGAACATGTGTGCAACCTTGTAACCTTTCTCTGTGAATGTAAAAAGGGGATGAAAGACAAAACAGAAATGTATAAAACTTGAAAATGAAATGTAAAGTGTAACTTTATGTGGTTTCCTGGGAAGGCTGCAATTGCATGTAAGCCCATCAGGTGTTTGAAGTCAGGAAGAAAAAGAGCCACAAAATGGAATTGCAAGAATCTTCAAAGGAAGCAATCACTAGTATTCAAATGGGGAACTTTTTAAATATATGTAGTAAATGAATGAGGAAAACATGTTTACTGCTTAGTTAGGTTTTGTTTTGTGTGAGAAAAAGAAGTGATGTAATCTGATGTACCCCTCTGATTTTCTATAGGAACATAAATGATGAGCTGAGGGATATATTTATTTAGATAAGAAAGCAATTTACTCTTGTCAGGGAGATCTTGGTGACCATATCTATATCATATACAAGTTTTGCTGTTTGAATTCTGCTCCGCATAATTTTTCTAACATTGAATAGTTAGGTCAAGTGTTTCTTCAGTAAGTAAAAAAAAGCTTAAAAAGTTTTTTTTTTTGTTT
>NC_056746.1:741040097-741300097 GCF_019279795.1 Protopterus annectens | reverse complement strand
TATGAATAGGGGGACCAGGTATAAATGTAGGGTAATTTAAGAAAATGAATTCTAAGCTGCAGGCCAAATATGGAAGACTGTACAAAGTACAACAGAATATTGGCTGAAGTAAACTGAGACTTTGGTCTGGCATTTATCAATACATTTTTCCTGACAATGTTTTTATTTTGCATATTGCAAAAACAACAAATATAGATGATATGTATAGGACAGGAAACATAACATAAGGAAGGGATATGGTGATTCTAGTCAGACAGTGATGATTTTTTGATTGTGAACAAAGTTATGTATAGTAAACAAACACTAAATGTTAAATACATTATCACACAAAACAGCATCAGAAGATTTAAAATAAGAATTTGATATTAAGAGACTGTGAAACTCTTTGTACACAACTGAACTCTGTTACATATCCATTTATGAACCAAATTAAGCATAACAAGTGCCAAAACCTTCCACAGAGAGCTACTGGAAACCCATTTAGATACAGAATAAACTGGAGTGACCCAGTGACCTGTGTTGTAGTCAATTAGCCAATAATGTTCCATGCTATGCTATTGATCATGTCACTCACAAATGAACCAGCATAAAAAAAAAAAAAAAAAAAAAAAAACAATTGGCAGAATAAGACAAAATGGGTGGACCAACATTTTTTCACTTCTTTGTAATGCATTTCCATACCATAGTGTGTATTCTTTAAAATAGTTTTACCTTACCCGCCAAAACACTGGAGAGGCAGATTTCATCAGATCAGGTTATTTGAATAACTTTCTCCCCATTAATGTAAGGGTGCAACAATGAAGGAAAAGCCAGAAATCTCTTCCCGGTACTACATACATTTTCTCCATAATCAGAAATATGTTCACAGCCAACCTGTATGGATTATGAAAAACATGACAAACAGCCACATTGAAATAAATGAGGCAATGTGTGCTAAATAACTAGGCTTGGTTGTGCATGGTTAGAGCCCCATCCATCCATCATTATTCTATCCTCAGCTAGAAGGAGAGAAGTATCAGGCACAACCTGTCATAAATATCCTTATACAATGAGCTGGGGTGTCTAGTCTTGGTGGCTGTTCCTATCATTAGAGGACACCACACTTGTATTCCTTGGGAAATAATGAATCCTTTCTGTAAGGTGTAAGGCCCACATTCCCTTCAAAAGTGTACAGCTGCATAGCTCAAACAATCCTTATAGTTTATCCTACGTTTCAGAATGATCACAAAGAAAGAAAGGTATACCAAGACAGAAACAAAAGGATATAATATCTTGAGTACTGGAGTGATTTTAATGGCATCAGATCTCTGCTTCACAGTGTATTGGTACCTGTTGCCTGAATTTGTTATTTTGGTGTTACTCTGTGACTCTTAGCACCCTTTTACCCATGATGGCTGCCATACTCATCCAAGTACCCAAGATAAAAGCACTCAAGTGTGTTGATATCATCCCTGCCCCATGGGACAGGAAGCATTCCTACAGCAAGAACAGGAGACTGTAGTTTAAACTCAAGATCAGTGTTTTATCCAAATTAATTCTATAATTGGCAATGCTGATAAACTATTACAATAGTTTAAAATTGGCAGGTGTCTGTCTGGTCCAGGGATTGTGAGAAGTCCATATAAAAGTTAATTGTGGTCAGAGCAATTATGTTGTGTTTGAATCCTACACCCTCCCCATATTTCTTGATGATGGATTCATGAGGCTGTGTAGGAAAGGTGAATAGTATAGGAAGTGGAAGACACCTCTGCCTTGTACTATTTCATAATAATACCCCCAAGGATAAATATTTTCATTATATTTTAATCAGTGATTTGCTAACTGAGCTGGTAGCTTGATCCATTTACTATTTCAAGCTGTGACCCAGGAAAAGATGTAAGTTACAAGCACAGAAAATTGTCCAAGTAATAAAGGTACATAATACCTATTGTAAGGCTTAAATTTAACAAAATGAGAATGTGACATTTGCATTCAGATTTTCAAGCAGCATTGGACTGAGTCATTTCTTTGGAAGTGTAACATTCAATACATATATAATATTTACATATGTACTGGAAACACTAAGAAAAGGAAAAAAAAACTCTTACAATTTACACAATGTGATTGTATTGTTTGTATTTGAGGTTATATTCAGTACAGTTAAGGTTTCTGTGAAGCTATGGCCTTTGATGTGCATTACACATCTAATGATATACACGACTATTTTCCAAGCAGATCAGTCTAACAATTAACTGTAAAATCCAAATCCAATGCTGAGTGATGGAGTGTTTTGGTACGTTTAACAATTAACTGTGTTTTGGGAAAACTTTAATTCTTTGTTGAGATATCACCTTAGGTAACCTTAACCATTGTGATAAAAGGTGTATTTGTACCCATGGATAAGGTGATATGAAAGTTTATTTTTGAAAAATTTTAAGTCACTAATCTTTCTGGTTTGATGTGGAAGGGTGTTCTTAGAGACAGGGGCTACCTTTGAGAAAGCTTTTTCTTGTATGGCCTTTTTGAAGACTGATATGGTTAGGGTGACAATGTCATCATTTTTATATCACAGTGAGTAATTTATTTCTATGTGACAAAATATGGAGTTGGGGTGATAAGTACATTAGTTAAGAAGACTGAGTGTTAAGCAGATATCTTGCTGTAATAGGGAGCCAGTTTCTTTAAATGTAAAGTATAGCGGTGTTCTTCTGAGCTTGCAAGGGAAATAAAGCAACTGATATGAACTATCATCTAGAAAATGTTTGCATTGTGGGCTGAATTAAGTATAGAGTAGAACATATTCAATTTTTGGAATTAGAATATAGGCACTAATAGATTTATGTGCATAAAATAGAAGGGGGTCAGAGTATTTGTAGACAATGATTAATTAGGTGAAACTTCTGTACTCCACCAGGCAGACATATAGACACTCTGGGGAGCAGATCACCATTACTCTTCCATCTCACAGAGTATTAATAGACAATGATTAATTAGGTGAGAGTTGTGCACTCCACCAGGCAGGCATATAGACACTCTGGGGAGCAGATCATCATCACTCTTCCATCTCACAGAGTATTAATAGACAATGATTAATTAGGTGAGACTTGTGTACTTCACCAGGCAGGCATATAGACACTCTGGGGAGCAGATCATCATTACTCTTCCATCTCACAGAGTATTAATAGACAATGATTAATTAGGTGAGAGTTGTGTACTTCACCAGGCAGGCATATAGACACTCTGGGGAGCAGACCATCATCACTCTTCCATCTCACAGAGTATTTATAGACAATGATTAATTAGGTGAGAGTTGTTTACTTCACCAGGCAGGCATATAGACACTCTGGAGAGCAGATCATCATTACTCTTCCATCTCACAGAGTATTAATAGACAATGATTAATTAGGTGAGAGTTGTGTACTTCACCAGGCAGGCATATAGACACTCTGGGGAGCAGACCATCATCACTCTTCCATCTCACAGAGTATTTATAGACAATGATTAATTAGGTGAGAGTTGTGTACTTCACCAGGCAGGCATATAGACACTCTGGGGAGCAGATCATCATAAAACTTCCATCTCACAGAGTCACCATACAAGGTACCTCCCTGAAGGCATACAGAGGCACATTTGTGCTATCAATCAATATCACTTGCAATGAATATTTATTTATTTGCAATTTTATGACTGGGACAGCCAAGATGGAAAGATCTGTTTACAGTGGGGTCTTGGGGAGATTATCTCAAAATAAAAACAGAAATACAACAATAGTACACTAACAATAAGAACAATTTGAAATCTGACCATGAATAAGATATTTTAGTCAGAAATCGCAAGGGCAGGTAACAGATTTATTGCAACATGCTGTACACCCTATGAATATGATAATCAGCTTGCTATACTCATTACTACATCCTTCACTAAAACATTTGTCTACCCTGGCTCTTACCCAATAACCCATCACTTTACGTATTAACTTCTCTTACCCTCTATCTCTCTCTTTCTTTAAATTACTATTAATCTGCACTACTAAACCCTCCTTTCCCCACCTAATTAGTCTTCTTTCCTCCTATTTTCCATCCCTCCTATCCATTTCAGCTACTCCCCCCTTGTTCTCCACCCCTACTATTTTTAGTCCCTTCCCCTCCTCCTTAACATAGGTTCTTAGCTGATTACTAGGTTAATGACGCAAGGAAGCCCTTTTAAGATTAACCATGCTTGACAAATGTATGAGACAAGGTTTTTTAAGAGCTATATGTAGCCTTGGGCATCAGTGGTTAAGCATTTACAGGCTGCCTCCACCTATTAGAGCTATAGGTGCCAGAACAAGGGTAAATTTCTATTTTCCAATCCACTGGTCCAAGTTACACTTGAATTGGGTTAGGAGGAACTCTGCTTCACATGAATGAGAAGCCTGTTCCAGAGAAGGGGGTAGTCTCTGGGATACATACCTGTCCCTCTAACATGTCCTACTTTTGTTGAAGATGAATTTTAGGTTCCTTGATTGGGTAATGATGATACTATTTCTTTTGTGGATGTGCAACAGGTCCACTGGAGCGGGATCAAAGGATGCTTTGTATGCCACATATGGATTGTCTCTCAGCAGTCTGTAGAGGCCCAAGTACAAGAACAGGAGTTTGAGAAAGTCTGCACAGGGCATGTTCTTTACACCCTGTATTTTTTTTTTTTTGAGGATCATCTGTGAATGCCCTAGTTGTTGCATATGCTCAGTCAGGTACACACTGAGCGGAGAGGTGTACTCAGTGATCGGTCTGATCATGGCTGAGTACAGCAGAAAAATGGCATCCATGGACCTAGAGGACATAAGCTTGGTTATAAGTTGCACAACATAGAATGATTTCTTTATCTTTATCTTTATTTCACTCTCTCTCTCCTAATAAAAAAGTACATTTTAAGCCCTCTTTATTGCACCATGCTTTGCATCTTTTATCTCAATTGCTGTTATTTTGAAATTACTGTAATTTTGCATACCTAACCTTATTGTCATTTATTTTTCTTTGTTTTATTATGTACTGTTTGAATTATATTGTGTTTTATATTATAATCAGTTAAATTTTCATTGTACTGTTGTTGTCCTGTTTTGTACGTGGTGCTTTTCTCCAAAGGCCTCCGCTGAACAGATTTTTTTCTGCTGAGCTGTACTGTCATAGTAAACAAATATACATAAATAAATATGCATATAACTTAAAAGGAAACTATCATTATAGTGAGCAAATGTTCTTTTATTAACTTATGTAGCATAAAGTGGAAGTACGTCAAGCTTTAAAAAGTTCATATGATGGTAAGAAAAACAGAGTAGATCAGTGGGTAAAGACAGGGAAGAAATGGAAAATAGAACACATTGCATTAAAGACAATAAATACAGAGGTATTTCAAATTACCCAGGAAATCTTTTTAATATCATTCATGAACTGTACTTTTTTTGTAATATATTTCTGCTTGTAGGAAAGTTTGTTCTAGCCTTTACCAGTGAAGACAGTGAACATGGAATCACCAAATTTGTATTTTATAACAAGGATCTGAATAAGACAATCTTGAGCTGAACAAAACTGATCAAAAAGCACCGACAGGCTAGGAAGACAACAGTTAAGACAATACTAGTTGAAGTGGAAGCTTGGCTGGTGGAGGAGGGTGGAACGGCTGCAGAAAACAACTTTTGAATAGTCTCAGAGAAGTTCTATCAGTCCACGAAGTGAATAAGGAGAGGTGGGGGAAGGGTATTGCAGAGGTGTTTTTCAGCAATTGTAAAGAAATGCTGACATCAATTGGGAACGTTGTCAGGAGGTGAAAAACACTTTTAAGAATCCTCTAACCATAGGAATGCCCTCTTCATATAGGGTTTTACCAGACACAAATGGTGAGATTATCTCCATTTCTGATGAGTTTACTGAAATAATTAAACAATTTTGCTAATGCCAAGGCTGTAGGAGAAGATGACATCTTGTAGGATATGCTCAAGGCACTTGGTAGTGTTAGATGTTGTGGTTAATGTGTCTTTTAAAAGTTGATTGGAAGGTGGTGCACAGCACCTCTAGACTGGCAAACTGGCACGGTGGTCCCTACTTTTTTCAGGAAGTCTGGAGGGATTACACTCCTCAGCCTTCTTGGCAAAAGCTACCCTATGGTGCTGGAAAGGAAAGTCAATCCAATAGTCAGGCCTTTGATTCAGGAGCAGTAATGCAGATTCTACTTTGGATATTGAACAGTGGAGCAATTCTTTACTTTTGCACAGCTACAGAACATACCATTAAGGTTTGCCTTTTTTATGTAAATGAGTTTTGCATACCTGGAAAAAGCATATGACTTTGTACCCTGAAATACCCTGTGGAAGATGCTAGAAGAATATCTGGTTCTGGAGCCACAGCTAAATGCAATCCAGTCCCTGTATTTGAGGAAAAAGATTGTATCCATATACTTGGTGTTAAGTCAGACTAATTCAACCTACCAATGGTCTGCCTTGTCTCCCATTGTTTTTGTAATTTTCATTGACAAGATATTAAGACACTACTTGTTTGGAGAGTATTCGGTTTGGGGATGATATTTGGAGTTCAAATTGCGCTCTTGGCTTGAGTGACTGTAATTGCTGGCATGAACTAGAGAAGCTTGTTGTTGATTGTGAAGATGTTGGGATAGGAATCAGTATTTCCAATTCAAAGGTGATGGTTCTTTTCTAAAAAAAAAAAAAAAAGAGTGGATGATGCTTTTTTGATGAGGGGCAGTAAATACCTGAGATGGAAACATTTAAATACCTTAGAATCTTACTCATATGTGAGGGCACATTGGATGGGTACACCAGTGGTACTGAAGGAATTATACCAGGAGGTGAAGTAGGAGTGGAGTCCTTCAATCAGGCTTCTGCTCTTAAGCTCACCAAGGACAAAGGGCCTTAAGAATAAAAGGAAGGGTGAGATCATGCTTACAGGTGCCAGAAGTGATGCTCCTTTGCAGGAATGCAGAACTCACTCTTCAAGACAGAGTAATGAGCTGTGCAATCTTAGAGGGTCTTGGAGGTGAGCTGCTGCTTCTTTGGATCAGAAAGAGACATTTGAGATGGCCTGAGCACCTGGTGTGGGTAACACTTGGTCTCCTCCCACTAGAGTGGTACTGGGCACAACCTACTGGAAGCAGGCCCTGGACTGCAGATGACTGCAAACTGGGAGCCATTATTGAACCCCCAAATGATGTGGATACTCTACAAAAGGGCCTTACAGAAACAGATGCTTGGTGCCAGAGCCATGGGCTCAAGCTCAATGCCAAGAAATGTATAATCATACCCTTTGGGAAAAAACATGTATCCGTGAATTACCATATAGGTGGCAGTACACTAAACACTGAAAGTTTGATAAGAGACTTAGGGACACAGGTGGACAGTGGTCTCACCTTCGATAACCACATCGCCACAATAGTCAGGAAATCCTTCTATGTGGTACACCTCATTACTAAGGGCTTTTCATCCAGAAAAAAAGGAGGTCATTGTCCCACTGTACTCATCCCTCATTAGACCCATTATAGAATACAATGCCCCATTTGGTATGTACCTCTCAAGACATCTGCAACAACTGGAAAGGCCACAGAAATACCTCACTAAAAGAATCACAGGCCTAAAGCAGATGCCCTACGCTGACTGCCTTAAAAAACTCCGGCTATACTCTGTCGCATATCGTCTACTCAGAGGCGATCTTTGCTTAACATACAAAGCCATGTCAAACCCAGAGCTGTTGGACATGCTACACTTAAAGAAATCCCAATCCCTCAGAGCCACACGCTCCAGGGATCTAAACCTTGTCATCACAATAAACAAAACATGCTGGAGGGATACGTTCCTGACCCAGAGACTCCCCAGACTCTGGAATAGATTGCCCATACATGTCAAGCAGAGTGCCTCTTTGGTCCTCTTCAAAAGGAACCTTGACGATTGGATGGGAGAAAGGAAATTCACCCCGGGGATCACATCAGTCGCCCTGCTAGACAGGGGTCCAGGGAAGTAAAGAGTGTGGGAAGAAATAGCCAGGGAATTGTTATGGCTAGGCTTGTATAGCCTCTAGGGCTGATAGCCTAGTACCAGCCTATGAACCTATGAACCTATGAACCTATGATATACTGGAGACATTATAGTTCACATCTAGCCTGGAATCACTAGAGCAGCTCTTGCTGGGAGTAGAGAAGTCTTGTTTGTTTTGCTTAGCTTGTTGTCACCATAATCTTCACAGGACAAGTTGTTTAGAAGGTGAATTGATGGCTTCAAACATGAATTTGTGGAGGTGACATTGAGTTCACCTTAAGTTCATGTGTTTAGATAAGGAGGGTCACTTTTATGAAAGTAAAAGCATGGGTACAAAATGAAGCTGTATAATTGTAAGATGTCAGTCAAACCCGTACCAGTTCTTTAGACAGAGGGACAAGTAACAATGAATCCTGGCATAATGATCCACAGCAAAATGTATTTTCCATTGTAAACCTGTTGCATTTTATAAAGCAGTCTTGGAAATTAACCCGTTAATGGATTGGCTGATAAAATGAGCTGGCAGTTGTTAATTTAGAAGAGACAATAGGAATGCTGCTTCCTTATAAAGGCATCCTAGATTCTGATTTGTATGAGTGATTAATTTTGTGTGGTATAAATCTAAGCTGGTTATCAGTGATGCATCAAAGTGGATTGGTTTTACTAATGATTTCAGCTGTAGGGTTTTTCAGGGAATGAATGTTGAATGACACTTGGTTCTGAAGAAGTATTAGTGATGGAGACACAATTGGCTTTGTACTGGAAGAATATTGATAAGAAAATCATGGATTTAGTTTTGTTAGCACTAAGTTGCTAACTTAGATTTTTGAGGCAACTTTGGAGCCTGTAGCAGGAGGTTTGCAGTTTAACTTTGACATCTGTAAGGAGCTGTTTGACAGTGTAATGGTAGAATGGTCAGCAGGATAAAACACAAACCAGGAAAACCACAAGAAGACTGAGCAAACCCAAGAAAAAACAATCCTGGCTTTTATAATTGTTTAAGCAGGAGAGTCATTATTTAACACTGTGTGATTTCTGTTCTGCTTTTTATGTGGGGGTGACAGGAAGAGATTTTAAAAGTTGAGTTTATGAGCATTTGCTTGGTGTAAGAAATAAGAAAACTACAAATGCCTTATATAGGGAAAACTACAAATGCCTTATGTAGGGATATTAACACAGACCCAAATCATTGTTTTAAATTTGTAATTGTTGATCAGGTTTTAAAAGATGACAGACGTTTTGTTACTGATGCACATTTGCTCAAACGAGAGTTAGAATGGCAACTTAAATTAGATGCAACGACAATATCTGGGCTTAATGAGATTGTTTAAATTAGTTCTCAAGGTAAAGTTTTTAAGTAGCTAATTGATCTCATTTAGTTTGCTGCCATTCATTGGTGCTTTTTCAGCATGTGACTGTTTTATTCTTGTTATTTAAAGAATTTCTTGTGTGTGTTCTGATGATGAAGTCCTTGTAAAAATAGGATGAACGCACTTAACTGTTTGGTTTGAATAAAGTATTTCTTCTACTAGTCTACAGAAGTCTCTACATTGTTTTACTGCAGCAGGATTGTTTTTTCTTTGCTTTTCTTTAGAAAGGTCAGCATATTGGGCAAGTTTGGTATCACCGCAATGATTTATCATTTCATTCACAAAGACTGTGATCAAACAAGGAGTTGTGATCTCCTTCAGCTGGCGTGAGAACAGATATAAGGTAATTCCATTTTATTAGATATAGTCCTTGTGTAAAGTGGTTTGGAACCAGCTGGATGTACTGGAAACTTTGTAAGGATGGCATGATCTATAAAAGCTTTGACTAGTAACTCTTTCAGAAGACTTGAAAAGGCTGTTATGCATTACTGATATCCAGGTGTAATCAAATAATTTCAAACATATCCAAGAGTACAGTATCAAACAATGATTAGGTCATAACCCATGCTATGTACTGAAGAAAGTGTATGAATGAATGCATTATGGAGGTACCTGCTGATGTACACAGTTATCAGGGACCTTAAATAGGGGATAGGAGGCCATGGAACAATAATTATTATTTCCGTAGGAGGACTACTTTATGGAGATGTCCAAACAGTGCATCTTTTCATATTGCTGAACTTTACCTCCCTTTATATACCTTCTACATACACTGGAAGTCAAACATAAGCAATGTATGATATGTGAAAGCTAAGAGTGAATGACTGTGTCAAAAGCTATGAAAAGCTTGAGTTCTATTGTATTTACTAAATTTACCTTGTCAGGTGTGATTGAATGAATTAATCCTCATCCAGGCTATATGTTAGTACCTCTCCTTACCATGAGATCACCCTTATGATGCAGAATTTGCAGCTTTAAAATCTTTGCACTGATATATCTGTTCTGAGACAGTTTAGGTCCCACGTAACCGATAGAGCTCATAATGCCATACTGCCCTGGCTGGAGTTTTCTGACTCACAAAAGCTTCTGGTGGTTCCACAGTTCCAAATGTGCCTTCTGCTCCTTTGTTTACTGAATCCAACATTTGTGGTACCTGCTACTATAATGGCTGCAGTGATGTTCTTTCTCCTAAACTGCTTCTTCAAATCCTGGTTTATTCAATTTAGCTTTCAGTGAAGGCATGGTTGACTGGCCTTTTGTCTTTTGCTTTAAGTTTTGGCTTCAAATTCATATCATATTCGATTCAAGTCTGTCATCATTTACTTGCCTCATTCATTATTTCCAACAACAGAAACAGTTTCAAGCATTTTTTATGTAATTTACTATTTGTCATCATTATAGATTTATCTTTGTTTTGTTTGCATAGTATGTAATTTTTAGATAGTTTTATATGAGTTATGTAGATCAATATGTGTGTGTATACCTTTAAGAAGCTATCCAAGGGCTTGCACTAGAGTATAAATACTAAGCACTTGCAAGCCTGACTGCCATTTTGTAGTTAGCTGTTGAGATGTGAACATGTATGCATGTAAGCTCTGTTAGTTAGTTTGTTCTTATTTAAAGATGCCGATATCCATCCTGATGTGATATATATTAAAGCATCTGAATGAAACCCCAGGCCTTCTTATTATTTGTAATAGGGATGATCGAGCGATGTAGTGACAGAAGTGGCATATCGAAAAGGTCATGGTATCAGAAATGACTTATCCAAAGAGCCTGCAGTGAGAACCAGCATACTAAAGGGGCATGAAGTATAAAACAGATTGGCGAAAATTATTTAAGGCACTTATCCAGATAGTGGTGGGCCATCCCAAAACTGTGCACACTTCATAAAACAGGTCAGATAAGAATTTCAGATATTAAAACTTGCTCAGAGCTATTTATTATTCGAAAAATATGAAAGGAGGCATACAGAACGCTCTAAATATTTTTTGCATAAATAAATATGTACGGTATTGATAAAAATATTGAAATTACTACAGAAAATGTTCGAAATAAAGGCTGATTGTATAAAATTAATAAAATAAAGGGAAACAACCACATTTTTTTCGCAAAGTATATGTATTTTCTTATTAAGCAAAAATATCCGTGTTTTCAGATGTGTGTAAATTGTTTGCATGTTTGTGCAGTATTACAGTAAACCTGTTTCGCAGAGTACATCCATTATAAGGCAGAATCCGCAAAGTACAGCCATTACAAGGCATATTTTGCAAAGTACACCCATTACAGAACATAATTCGCAGTGCAAAGTATTTTGAAGAGGTTATTGTGCATTTGAATATCATTACAAACACAGAACAGTTTGTTCATACATAATTACAAGGGCCATATTTTCAGTGTGTTTGTGTATATATTGTGGGCATGGTAGATGGATTTTGAAAGCCCAGTGCACTTGTATTTGACAGTAATATTGCTGAGAACTGGAGAGTGTTTGAGCAAGAGTACGACATTTTCATGCAGGCTGCATTTTCTGATTAACATGTCTGCACAAATGCATTTATTCTACTTAATTTAGCTGGGTCAGAAGATATAGAAAGGGAATGCTCATTTCTGTACGCACCTGCTATTTATGCTGGAGAGGGGGAAACATCATATTGTTATACAGGCTGAGTCAAAGGAGGACCCAAAGTGCTTAAAATGCAAATTCAGAAAATGTGTAACCCCAGACAAATGTTACAATGGAAAAGCACTTATTTTACACAAGGGATCAAAAGCCTGGTGAAACTTTTGCAGAGTATATAACTGACCAGAGAATTAAGGCTAAAACGTGCAGGTTTGGTAACTTAAGAGATGAGTTGATAAAGGACAGACTTGTGTGTGGTATAAAAGATGATGCTGTGAGAAAGATTTTGCTTTGTGACAGTGATTTAACTTTGAATAAGACCATTGGGATTTGTCAGATATGCGAGCTCACAGAAAAGCACACAAATATGCTTACAAATGAAAACAGCTCTAGAAGGCACAGTGATAAAGCTCATGTTGATAGCATGTAGTACGTGCTTAAAAGAAACAGGCCCAAGCACATGGCAGCCCCTGCCGCACCCACTGGTATACTCCAGAACTTTGTAGCAAATTCCAGACTTTGCACGACCTCAGTGAAGCGCAAGAGTAAGTCAGCACACTCAAAGCATGGGCCCCAACCCAGTTTCGTTGCCAACTATTGCAATTGTGGTGGTAATCATGAATCTAAAAGTAAAAAGTGTTTAGATTTTGGTCAACAATGCCACAAATGTAATAAGTGGAGTCATTTCAAAAGATTTTGTAAATCAAAAAGCCCATACTCTTTCATTAAAAGGGAACATTTTAAGAAATGAGTTGATCAGTTAGACTGTGACAAGCCTACTCTTTATGTTGATGGTGTGTCAGTACTTCATGAAATGGTCAGTGCAGTAGATCTAAGGGCAAAGAATGTACTATTTTGTAATATTCGGATAAATGGCAAACCCACAGAGCTCAAAGCTGATGCAGGTTCTAAGTGCAATGTCATGTCTGCAGAAACATTTCTTAGAATATGTAAAAGTGAAAGGCTTGATATGGCAAGGTGTGCGAAAATTGTTGCTTATGGAGATGAAGAAATTCAATATGAAAGCTCAGTAGTGGTCTTATGTTACTTCCAGCATAGTAGAAGAAGCTACAACTTATTATTTTATGTGGTCAAGAGGGATGTTCAGTCATTATTAGGGCTCAAAGACTCTGAAAATGGGACTGATTTAATTAAGAAGGAAGTCCATCATGATAGCTTAAAAGACCACTACTCTAATTTTGCCTAGCACATTTTTTGCACCTATGCTGATCTTTTCCAAGACAAATTAGGCAAACTTCCAATTGTGTACTCCATGGAGTTAGACCCAGAGAACAGTCCAGTTATCAGGCCAGCATGTAGAGTTCCAATAGCTATGCAGGACAGAGTCAAAGCCAATATAGATAAAATGGTGTGACAAGGTGTAATTTGTCCAGTGGAAACTCCATCTGAATGATCTTCCATAATGGTAGCTCACAAGAAAAGCTCAGATGATACCATAATATGCATTGATCCATGAGATTTAAACAAAGTCCAAAAAATGCCTCATCATCCAATGCTCACAATCGAAGTTTTAGCAGCCCCTGATGCCAAATGCCACTATTTTTTCTGTCTTAGATGCAAAGAGTTAATTCTGGCAAATTCAGCTTGACAAAAAACCCTCATTGCTCACTTCATTCAGTACTCTGTTTGGCAGGTACAGTTTTTTGAGAATGCCATTTGAGATAAATTCTGTAAGTGAAGTCTTTCAGCTTGCAATGGAGCAAATTTTTTCTGTGCATCCTTGGGCTATTATAGTTGATGATGTACTGGTAGGAGGTCATGATAAAGCAGAACATGATAAAAACCTCAGAAAAGTTCTAAAATGGTCACATCAAGTGACTCTTAAGCTCAATGCACTGAAATACAAATTCAGGCTACAAGAAGATCCTTATGTTGGTCATTTATTTATGAGTACAGGCCTATGACCAGATCCTTCAAAACAAACAGCCATTCTCGAGATGCCAACTCCAGACAATGTTCAAGCCCTGCAATGTTTTCTTGGCATGGTCAGCTACCTAGTCAAATTCATTCCAGACTTGAGCCAACTTTCAGCACCACTCAGAGAGCTGACATGTAAAGATATATCCTGATCTTAGTCAGAGCTACACCAAAGAGCATTTGATGTCCTGAAATTGAGAATTGTCAGTCCACCAATGTTCAGATACTTTGATTTTCTGAAAGCAGTTACACTTTCCTGTGATCCTTCAAATTTTGGACTTAGTACAGTTATTCTACAAGAGGATCAACCTGTTGCCTATTCATCAAGAATTCTTACCCAAACTGAACAGCAGTATGCCCAGATTGAGAAAGACCTATCCAGATTGAAACAGATCACCAACCATTAGTCACAATCCTGAGTAAGCCAATGCATTCAGCTCCAGCCTAACTGCAACATATGATGCTGAGATTGCAAAAGTATAATTTCAGTCTTGTCTACAAGAAAAGCAAACTTCTTTATCTTGCTGATACATTATCCAGATCATACAGAAATACCACTGAACAGAATGACAATCCATGTTCCCAACTGCTTGATGATTTTGAAGTCATGGAAGTGAGAATTTTTTCTTCCACACATCTTGATGATCTGAGAGAACACACAGCCACAGATCCAATTTTGCCAAGGCTCAACCACTTTATCAGTCAAAGATGGGCATCAAAGCAATCTAGCTTACCTCAAGAACTGCAACCTTATTTTCCATACAGAGATGAGATTTTGTCTGACAAAGATATCATAGTGAAAAGTCCAAAAGTAATTGTTCCAAAATCCTTGCAACCTGAGTACATTACTAACTTGCATCATGGTCACCCAGGAACTGAATTTACCAAAAGAAGGGTAAGAGAGATAGTATTTTGGCCTTCTATGTCACAAGACATTGAGAGAGCACTTTCTTCTTCTTTAGTATGTAATAGTGCAAAGCCTCATCAACAGAAAGAACCATTTCAGCTTAACCAGATTCTGGAACTACCTTGGTCGACAGTAGCCACTGATTGAGTGGAATGGTCAACATTATTTGATGTTAGTAGACTCTTACTCAAATTGGTTTGAGATTGACTTACTTTCTAACCTAGCATCCAGTACTGTCATTACTAAGATGAAATTTCATTTTGTTGTACATGGGAGTCCACACAAAATCATTTCTGACAATGGCACACCGTTTACAAGCCAACAGTTCAAAAGATTTGCAGAAGAATGGGACTTTACTCATGTCACAAGTAGTCCAGAGTATCTGCAGTCAAATGGTTTGGCAGAACAAGCAGTTAGTTCAAACTGCAAAACAGTTACCTGAGAAGTCGAAATTAGATAATACTGATGTTGTCCTGAATCTCTTGAATCTCAGAAATGCTCCTCCAGATAAACATCTTGGTTCACCTGCTCAGAGACTTCTGTCGAGACAAACCAAAACCACATTACCAGTCAGTAGTCAATTGTTGGTTCCATGTTTCAAGAACAGCAGATCAGTGAAAGCCAATCTGTTGAAGAAACACCTATCCCAGAAGTCCTACTATGATAAGACCAGTAGACCCCTTGATCCATTACACGAGGGAGAAATGGTAAGGATGCAGATGTCCAAAGGTTATGATCTGATTGGTGTCGTGAAGAATATTGGTCCAGAGCTGAGATCGTACATTATAGAATCAGAAGGAATAATTTTTAGGCAGAATTGGAAACATTTGAGACCAGTGTCCAAGCCTATACCCCAGCAAATAGCCTGTGAGAAAGACTCTTTTATCTCAGAGTGAGTTGTCCAGTCTTCCAATTCCAGAGGAAGTTCCGGAGAACATTCCTGTTCCTATGACATATCCAGATGCTCCTGATACGAGTTGTGCACAGCAGACTGTTCCTATTGCTAAATCTAGTCCCAACTGTTATGTCATAAGATATGGTTGAATCTCTAAACCCTGTAGCAGATACCAAGCAACTTGGACATGAACATTGAATTTTGTTTCTAATGTACATAGCAATGCATGCCTAGCTCTAACATTATTTTGCATGAAGGGCAATCTTTTTAAGAGGGAGGATGTAGATCAATATGTGTGTATATACCTTTAAGAAGCTATCCAAGGACTTGCACTAGAGTATAAATACTGAGCATGTGTAAGCCTGACTGCCTTTTTGTAGTTAGCTGTTGAGATGTGAACATGTATGTGTGTAAGCTCTGTTTGTTAGTATTTAAAGATGCCATCCTGGTGTGTTTGTATATATTAAAGCATCTGAATGAAACCTCAAGCCTTCTTATCATTTGTAAGAAACAAACAAGCTATAAGTTATTTAGTTATTTATTTACTAATTTTTACTGTTAGTGGTATTTTAGTAATAAAGTACCTAAATAAATCTAAAGTTTTAGAGTAGTGTTGTGGGGGAAGATGATTCTTGGAACATTTTTTAGAAACCATGAGCCAGATTATCATTGGAAGATGATCTTAGTCCCACAGGTTCTGTTACCAGTGTTTATTAGTACTGACAGAAAAATCTGGTGTAAGTTTTGATGGGCAGGGAATTACAGCTTTCAGTATTCCACTCTGAAACAAGGTTCTTGATGGAATTATAGGAGTGCTTTACAAACAGATTAATGACAACATCATAACTGAATGAACTGACACTCTAGAATTTGACAGATAAGAAGAGTTTTACTCTATGCTATGTTGTAATATTCTATCTTCAAAGCTATCAAACACACTTGATATTATCAGTGTAGCCAACCCTCACCCTGATATTATCAGTATCACAGGGAAATTTTCCAAGACCTTGTGTATTTTTAAGAGTCAATATATAATTGGAACAATGAGATTCTTCACCCAAAAATACTAATACTTCTGCACCAATGGCAAGTGTGCAACCTGTTGAACTGCTCAGATTGCCTCTTTGGTGTGAACATATCTTGTAGTATTCTTCCATTAACAGACAAATTATGTTGATTCAAGCCATGTTTCATATAGTGATACTCTTAACTCACATTCTACCTTTTCTCAGATAACTGCATCTAAGTAAAGGTGGGGTGAATAACAAGCTAAGCTAACTAAGTGAACAATGTAACTAGTAAACTGAGTTCATACTTCTAAAAATGTATTGCAAATTCATCTTTTGTATGTATACTGCAAACCTATAATTATTTCATCAACTTTCAAAAAAGTAGGACTAGGTTTTAACATATTTACTTCATCCAGTGAAAGTGTATGTCCAGATAAATGAAATTTTGTAACATTTTTAAGTCACTGGCATTCAAATAATGACAATATCTTCAAAGCTATCAAACGCACTTGATATTATCAGTGTAGCCAACCTTTGCCCTGATATTATCAGTATCACAGGGAAATTTTCCAAGACCTTGTGTATTTTTAAGAGTCAATATATAATTGGAACAATGAGATCCTTCACCCAAAAATACTAATACTTCTGCACCAATGGCAAGTGCGCAACCTGTTGAACTGCTCAGATTGCCTCTTTGGTATGAACATATCTTGTAGTATTCTTATATATAAGGAAGGAAGGCATATCATCAAGAAATAATCTAACAATAAGTTCAGAACAAGGGTATAGCCAGGCATACTCTGTGCACTCAACTGAGTACATTTATTTTTCTGGGCATCGTATCAACATGGCTTTTTACAGGTCATATTATGTCTACAACTGTCTAAATGACTGCCTTTAACAACAGATGCAGTACTGGTAATCTAAAAAAACAATATTTTAATATCTTTAGGGGGAAACAATTGAAAATGTTACTTACATTTATTAAGTGCTTTTGGGCAGCATTTTGAGTGATGTGTCAATTTTTAAGTGATAGTTGCCCAAGGGGGATAGCACTAAGAGCTTGTGAGTACAAAATGGAATGTGCTTGCTACACCCCTGGTTCATAGGTTCATAAGTCCAATTTACAGCTGGGGACCCATCATGATGATAAGCCACATCAACCTTTAGCTCCCATAATAAGATTGCATACGTTCCCTCCAGACAGAGGATCATTCATATTAATGCCAAACATGAATTTGTGGTTACTGATTCATTCTTCATGGTTGTATCTGAAACTTTTCAGGGAGGTACTTCTCAGCTTGACATACAGATGGAGTCTGTTCCAAAGATGGGAGTGTGCTGGATATGAATCCTTTCATGGCTGGAGGTGTTGATTTTGCAAGGAAGTTTAGGTCTTTGTGACTGGTGTTTTTAGACTGCTTGTTCCATGAAGGTGGAGAAGGTCAAAAAGTGTAGAATTTTTTCATACTGGGAAACACTAAGCAAGAGACTGTATGAAATGGAATAGAAAGAGAAGAATTGTAATCTGTCATCAAAACTTAAATAGCTTAAACCAAAGGTTTTCAAATTGTTTTAGTTCATTATATTTTACACCTTTCAAGTTGCTCAAGGTGCACCCCAAAGGGTTTGGGGGAGGTGTAAACATTCAAATGTCTGGAAAGGCAGTATTAAAGAATTTGCTACTGAAATGCATCCTAATTTTTAAGTACTATAAAATGGTTTATGAATCTTACAGGACCTCATACCACACATACAGGAAGGTAGTCATTGATATAATCTGCCATGACTGCCACATAAAGCAGTGTTATAATGAATAGATAGTAGGGTCCTGTCAAGAGCACTTTAATGGTCAGTACTTTTTTCTTCCCAAGTACTAAGAGATATAAGGTGAATCAAGCAATAAAGTTGGTTCTTAGGATGAGATATTTCATCTGCTGTATGAAAGTTTCCTGTCAATGTTTAGGTCTCTGACAATTATGAGTACAGATCTGATAGTTGTAGTTAACTATTGCAATGAGTTATGAACAGATGAATCATTGTCAAGAGATATGTACTGTATACACATGCCAATATAAGCATCTTTAGCCTGATAATTTATACTTTGATCACCAAAGCCACTCTGTGATAAGGACAGAAGACAGGAATTAGAAAAAAAACAGGGATACAATTGTTACAAAAAATTGCAATCCCACTAACACGTTTGTGGTTTTTTTTTATATGCAAGATGTTGCAGCCAGATATGATAAAGTCCTCATGCTTATCTGCTTATTTTAGCTATTCCTCAGAAACATGAAAGATGCTTTGCCGAAGCAGGATTTGTCTATGTGTCAGATTTTCTTATGTATGCTTCATGCAAGTATATGGACATTTTTATATATGTAGCTTTAGACAAATCCTCATTTATTAGGTCACTGGACACACATTTGTTCTGAGTTGTAGGACTTGGGTGGATATCAGTAAAGATAGTACTGTAATGGAGATATGAAGGATAAACAATAAATATTTTGTATTGTTATCTTTTACTGACTCTTAAAAGCTTACTGTCAAATGTTTTAGAATAATAAAATGTTTGCTGTAATTGCTTTGTAGTAATAAGATACAAGGAGTATTGATGTTTTGTGATGAACAGCTTGAATTTCAATCTACATAGTTCTTGAATCTGGATTTGAAAAACAAGCAATTGTTCATATCATACTTAATATGTGTAAATCACACAAGGCAGGCAATAGACCCAAGGTTTACAGTATGGGAGGGGGTTAATCTATAGTGACACTGCAGCAACCTATTAAGTATTTTCTTGAGTAATACAACTGACTTACTTTGAATGTGTGTGGTCATTAAGGAGAGATATATAAGGCCTCATAGGTCAGGATTTGCGGGTGGAGTAGATCGAGTTCACTTATACTAAAATCTCCAGGAATCTGTTGTTTGGTGTGGATGTTGCCAAAATTTTTTTAAATCCCCACTGGGTCACGTAGAACATTTGTGGCTTTTAAGGGGGTGTCCACTTGACTTCACTATTGTCAGTGCTGTTTGAGATGGAGCAAATCATTTGGGGTGAGAAGTCCCAAGTGACCCAGAGGCATACAACTTTTTCATATATCACGGTGTTTTATATTTGATAAAACTACTAATGGTGACCACAGAAGGCTAAGGCCAGATTTGTTACATAAATAGTCCTTAGTGCTTAGCCTACATTTACCTACATTTGTCTACTGTGCGATTTTGAGGAAGTCACTTATCCAAATAGTGCTCTGTTGTTATTGGGAAACTGTGCTAGTCTTTTCAATGGTCACCTTGACTGCATGCCTAGTAACTACCTGTGAACTTATAATAATCTTTAACATCAATTTCAGCCTAAGAGAAAAAAAAACTTAAAGGTTTGTACATAAATTATATTAGAAAGTAATCTTCTAAAAGTAAAATATGTACAAGTTCATCAGGAGTCAGATAATAGTCTATTATATACCAAAAGTAATAGTTTGTTAGATTTGTCAGTGTACTGAATATTACAGAGAAAATAAAAGATGAAATAAAGGAAATCAACAGCAATGTTATACAGACTATGAATATAGTAAATGTATGTTCAAACCAAAGAAGTAAGTTTTGTGATGTCCCCTCTTCTGGACCAGTAATCAAGGAGCCCCAGTCCTTATACTGACACCGGTGAGGGCCATTCACTTGGAACAGAAATAGATACAATATTTCCAGATGCAGTTCTCTGCATCAAGCACAATTTCCCTTAAGAGCACACAGGGAATACACTAAGTTCAGGGTATGGGTTTCCCTCTCTCCCTCCTCTCTCCCTCTCCAGGCCCCCAGTAAGACTTCCCACTGGCACAGCTGTAGAGTTGAGTACTCAGCCAAGTGTCCAACAAAGTCCTCCACCACTCCCTCTGTGAAACCAGTGCTCTGTATCCCTGCTCCAAGTAGTTGACACACACGTACTTTGAAATTTGATTTTCACACACACAGACACACACACACACACACACACACACACACACACACACACACACACACACACACACCTGGGAAAGGTTGGCACAGATTTACTAGCTATGCCCCTCTGCCCATACTATAAGGTGATTGCTGCCACCATAGCTCTCAACCTGTTGCAGCAAAAAATCTGGACAAAGGCACAAATAATGGGCAACAAAGGCCTAAAAATAGTGAAACTTTTTAACTATTGCTTTTACAAACTTAGAAAGTGGATAGAATAACAGGTTATGCATTAGCATGATTTTTCTGAAGGATATAAAGTCTGAAACTCAAATGTGTACCATTATTTTCTGACATCAGTCCTCAATGATTTCTTAGAAAAAACATAATTTTATGAGAAACGGGCCAAAAATATGGACAGTCTGTGAAAATCTGTACAGTTGGGAGATATGACTGCCACCAGACACTCCAATGCCAGCTACTCTAAGGGTCTTACAAGTGTACCCAATTATACTGAGTGAAATGAATACTAATACAAATGGTAGGGTTTAACTAATGCAGTAAGGCTTTCAGGAGCTTCCTGAGTGTCACCAAAGAAATATAAGTACTCTTAATTGTTAAAATATTCTCTAAAGGACCAGCCACAATGAAAACATTAAATTTATTTAATAATAAATAATAAAAAATGAAAATACTAAATATCTATCTACAATAAACCCATAGTTTCATCACAGGAAATATTAAAATAACTTAAATGAATAGATTCAGGCAGATACAGAAAAACAGTACTTAATTAATATCACTATATTTTCCTGACTGATCTAAAGAATTACTATTAACTGGTTACTTACTAAAGCAAGGCAGGATGAAGTGGGTGAGTGATCATTCTATGGTAGGTTTCAAAACCAGACTGCTCTGAGACTTCTGTCTCATCTGATATTAAAACATCATTTTAGTCCTGGATTATAGAATGACATCACATACATCTGGTCATCTGACTCTGCTTCCCATATTACCCCCTTTCCTAGCAAGTAAACCAGAATCTAGCACATATGTGTCAATAATACGGGTCTACTTCACGTTGTCATAAGCTGACAATATCAAGTCCGATATTGTCGGCACGACAATATTGAAAGTGAAGAACATCGTGCAAGTAAATGGAAATCTCTGTAAGGGGAGATTTCCATTTACCTCAATGTAGTGCAGTCTCGGAGTTGGTATATTTAAGTAGGGGGGTGTGGGGGTGCAGGGGGGCTTGCCCCCTGCCTACACCATTTAGGTTTTTTTTTTATTTTTATTTATGTTATTCGATGTTTTACTTAATCAATCAATAAAGTTTGACCTTTATTGATTCGATTAAGTAAACTTTCGATAACGTGATATAGACGACAATAATACATACATATAGAACTTTGCTAAGATCTGTTGCAGCTTCTGGAAGTCATAAAACAATTTCAAGCTTCCACCCTTCCAGAGTACCAATTAGTTCACCCTCTGGCTGCATTCAGACCTATGAGATACAATCTTTATAGCTTATATAAAGTAATTTAATTTCAAACTCTTTTTCAAAGTTAGCTAGACTGAGATTAACCTTTTCTTTTCCAGTATCCTCTGTTACAATGCATTCATGTTAGTAGTTACCATATAGTCTGATATGAATGCATTCATGTCAGTAGTTAGCATTTAGTCGGACATACAGGTATACTATTATTTCTGTCCAGCAGGACCCACTACTGGTACATTTTTTTTAACACAAGCAACTTTACAAATACTTTTTCAACACAAGCACTTGTACAAAACAGTTTGATATACAAAAGACATATAATTTTTTTACAATACTCCAGCTAGCTATGCCGGCATATATTACACATCCACTGCCTTACTTTCCTGCCATAGCTGGCAATACCTCACATTGTCACACTTCCATTTGAATATTCAGCTGTTAATGTGTTTTATCAGATGACTTTATATCAGATGTTACTGGAATATGATAAGCATATAAAATGGAGAAAGAAACATTTAAGTAAAATGAGTTGGATGCATTAAGGTGTGCACTGAGAAAATGAAAAGCCAATAATAAAGCCTTCAGAAACAAGAATTAATTTTGTTGTGATTGTGATGCCCCTGCACTGGCCCAGTAATCAAGGACCCTCAATCCTCACCACTGGCAACAGTGGGGAACATACACACTGGAAGGATGACAAGTACACATACAGTAAAGTGCAATTTCCCTTAAGAGCTTACATAGATCACAGTCAGTCTGGGGCTGTTTTTCCTTTTTTCTCCAGATCTCCAATAAGACTACCCACTGGCACAGCTACAGGGTTGAGATCTCAGCTGAGTGGCCAAGCCAAAAACTCCAGCACCCTTTCTGTCCAACCAGTGCTTCGTGTCCCTATCCAAGTAGCCGACACACACAAACTTTGAGATTTGATTGATATACAAACACACACACTCCTGGGAAAGGCTGGCACAGGTTTATTAGCTATGCCCCTTTCTGCCAAGACTATATGATAGTTCTGACTGCCACCAGCCAACTCTTTATCAGCTACTTAAGGCCCTTAACAAAGGTTGTCCAATCCTACTGTGTAATGTCACTATTATCCAAATGGTAGTCTGACCAAGAGCAAGGCAATTGTCAGCATAGAAATAAGCAGGTACTCTAAGAGCTTAAATATGTCTCACAGATAGACACAAAGATAGGCTTAAATATATTTAATAATAAATAGTAAAAGAACAAGACAATACTCAGTAAGTAATCAGTTACATCAGAGTTCAAAATCACAGGAAATATTTAAAATAACATTGCAGGGCATTCTCAAATAAATAAATAAAAAATCTAAGCTATACATTACTATATTTTTATCTGAATCTAAAAGCGTTGTTATGCCCTAAAAACCTACTTACAGAACAATACTCAGGTAGAAGTGCAGAAGGTGGTGATGAGTGGATGTTTCCAGGTGAAAGACAAAATACAAAATGCCCCCCCCCCCCTCTGACAAGGTTCTTAAATTAATATCAAATATCACTGCTGAGTTAGCTTGGATGACATCACTTTTTGTCACCTGACTTTATTTTCCAAGTTAAACCCCCTTTGTCAGAAATAAACAGAATTTAACATCTCTGTGTGAAAAATACTTATCTCTCAGATGTTTGAAGTTCTGATCCTGGAAGTCGTAAAACAATAAAGCACTTCTGCATTTCAAACCTAGTAATTACTTCTCCTCCAAGACAAAACAAAAACTTCTAGCTCTAAACATTGTGTCTGCTACTGAACTGAACTGAGAGATAACTTTTATAGCACAATTGTAAAACAATGTGATATGTTTTACAAGTTAACCCTCTATGTTCTAGTTTCTACTGTTAAAACATAAACATTTACTCAATTACAACAGTTTATATACATTTCTATTCTAAGCCAGCAGGGCATGCTGTGGTTACATTTTAGCTCAGTACTTTACACACACTTCTGTATGAATTCTATCAATATTCACAAATGTTGTATAATTATTTACAAAATACCAGGTTGCTGGGCTGGCAGGATTTCCTTTTGTGACATTTCTTCCCCCTAAAATCTCAGGCTAGTTTTTCAAGTGACCCTTGAGAAATGTTGCTTGAGAGGGTTGACATTCTGGGAATACCTCACCCCATTCCCTTTCGTGAGAGCCCATTTGCATTGGCATTGCTAACCCCACTGCCGTGTTGCACTGTCATCATATGCCTGCAACCCTAGGCTCTACCTAAATAACTTGGCATTTTGCTGGCTTGCTCAATGTAGCAATGCTAAGGGATTGTGGTCTGTAAATGCAGTGAATTTCCTTTCATACAGATAAAACTGAAGTTTCTGCAGTGCCCACACTGTGGTTAGACATTCCTTTTTTACAACTGCATAGCATTCCTCCCTGGGTTGGATACTATGACTGAGATATACTACTGGATGCTCTTCTTCATCTGAAGAGACCTGGCTGAGTACAGTCCCCACTCCATGGTTTGAAGCATCCACTTGCACAACAAATTATTTTCTGTAATATGGACTGGCTAACACAGGGGGTCCTCCCAACCCTCCTGTAAACTTCTGGAATGCCTGCTCACATGCTGAGGTCCACACTACCTTTTTTGGCTTGTTTTTCCTTGTCAGGTCTGTGACAGGAGCAGATATGGTACTATAATTGGGGACAAACTTTCTGTAGTACCCTGCTGTCCCTATAGACTGGGAACATTACTCAAGCCCTAACTTTCTAGCCCAACGGTTCCTGGAGTTCATAAATTCAAATGCCATGGAACAGCTAGTCACTGTTCCCACGAGAGGAGAAAATATACTAGATCTCATTGTCACAAACATGGGGACAAAATGCTCCACACCGGAAGTATATCCCTCATTGGTGAGATCTGATCATAAACTAATCTCACTGGAAATCCACATCCCGCCCCCACCCCAAACAAAAAAGACCATAGTGAAGAACTTCTCTAAAGCAAACTTCACACTACTCAAGACTGGTGTGGTATCCTTCAAGGCCCCTGAGTCAGAGGAAACCACAACCCAAGCTGCGGAAGCCCTTACAAATGCCTTCTATGAACACCTCCAGGACTGCATGGATCAGGCAATCCCAAATAAAACCAAGACTCTTTCCACAAAGGGCAAACGTCCAGTCTGGTGGACCCCAGCCATTAACAAACTTTACAATAAGAGGAGAAAGCTATTACATGATAGAACAAAATCCATAAAAGGAAGTCACCCCTGATCATTATTAGTAAAAAATACGAGCACTCATAAAATCAACTAAGGCCAATTTTGAGAGAAAAATTGCCATGGATTCAAAGGACAATCATAAGGCCTTTTTCAGCTATGTTAGGAACCTGGGTGGAAACTCACAGATATGCTCAGAATTAGTCCAAAATGATACAAAAATCACTGAACCCACAGACATTGCCAACGTACTGGCAGACAGGTTCAGTGCAAACTGCACCCCTCTCCCCTAAAGGAGAGATAACTATCCCAGCCAGTGTAGCCTCCCGGACATCTCAAATGCGCAGGTGAAAGCTGCTCTCTCTAAAGCTAAAACACAGCATCAATGGGACCGTATGGTGTCCCGGCTGTGTGCTACACGAGCTAAATGAGGAATTAAACCGCACATAAGGCAGCTGTTTAATCTCAGCCTTACCACAGGATACGTGCCCAAGGAGTGGCGTGACGGCAACTGTGGTCCCACTCCACAAAGGTGGCCTCTACGGACCCTGGTAATTACCGCCCCATAAGCTTAACAAGTCTAGTCTGCAAAGCTATGGAGAGGATCATAATGGAGCTCATAAACAAAGATATAGGGGACTTGCAGACATTGGACCCGACCCAGTTTGGCTTTGTCAAGGGAAGATCATGCCTTTTGAACTTGGTCGACTTCTTGAAATAGTCACCAAGGCCATTGATGAGGAAAGGCAGTCCATACAGCCTACCTTGACCTTGTAAAGGCTTTCGACACAATACCCCACTCGGGTATTGTAGAAAAACTTACCAGCTTAAATGTAAACCCATATGTCACAAGATGGGTTGCAAACTGGCTTAAGGACAGAACCCACAGGGTTAGAGTTGCTGGCGCTGTGTCAGACTCCAAGCCGTCACAAGTGGTGTCCCACAGGGCTCGGTCCTTGGCCCCCTATTGTTTGGCATCTACTTCTCAGAAGTACAGGCCAACATGGGAGGACTTTGGCTGACAAAGTTTGCAGATGACTGCAAACTGGGCGCCATAGTGGAAAGTGCATCGGACACTGATATCCTTCAGAAGGGACTCACGGAAACAGATAGCTGGTGCCAGAGCCATGGCCTGAAGTTAACGCCAAAAATGTATAGTCATACCCTTCAGGAAAAACAAGGTAACCCCAAGCTACCATATAGGTGGCAATCCACTAAGCACAGAAGAGGTTATCAGGGACCTGGGGACCCAGGTTGACAGTGGCCTTTCTTTTGACACTCACATTGCTAAAGTGGTTAGAAAGACCTTCTACATTGCCCACCTGATCATGAAGGGATTCACATCCAGATCTAGTGAGGTCATTGTTCCCCTGTACTCTTCACTTATCAGACCAATGATCGAGTACAATGCCCCATTCGGGATGTATCTCACCCGACATCTGCAGCAATTGGAGAGACCCCAAAAGTTCCTCACCAAAAGGATAAAGGGACTCCAAAATCTGTCATATGCTGCCAGATTGAAGAAACTCCAGCTCTATTCAGTCGCATACCGTCTGCTCAGAGGTGACATGTGCCTGACATACAAGGCCATGTCCAACCCGGAATTAATGGACATGCTCCACCTCAAAAATCCAAATCCACCAAAACCACTAGAGCAAGCGACTTAAACCTTAGCACGGATATAAATAGGACGTGCTGGAGGGATAGATTTATCACTCAGAGACTCCCTATGCTGTGGAATAAAATCCCGGTCCATGTGAGGCAGAGCACCTCGCTGACTCTGTTCAAGAGAAATCTAGACCTGTGGATGGGAGATCGTAGGTTTACCCCGGGAATCATCTCTGGGTCACTGCTGGACAGAGGCACAACAAACTAATGGGCACAGTATTTTTTCATATAAGGGGTGGCGTAAGCCACAATAATTTGGGCTAGGCTTATAAATGCCTTAGGGCAGATAGCCTAGTATAAACCTATGAACCTATGAACCTATGAAGAATGCCCTCACCTGCATTTTGGTAACAGGGCAGGCCATGCCTGAATGGCTTCTACTTTGGCAGATTCTGGCCTTATCCTACCACTTCCCACTCTATGTCTCAGGTAGGAGACCTCTACCATACACACCTGCAACTTACTGGGCTTAATAGTCAACCCTGCCCTCTGTAGTCTGCCCAACACCTCCCTGACATGCTGAAGGTGCTCTTGCCAGGAATGTCTGTAGATGGCAATATCATCTAGGTAAGCAAGAGAAGAATCTCCTGCTCCTACTGGGATATGATCTACCAGCCTCTGAGAAGTTGCTGGGGAATTTTCATCCCAAAGGACATCTTCATTAACTTATACAAGCCAAAAGGAGTCACAAAGGCTGACCTCTGTCTAGGACTGAGAGTCAGGGGTACCTGCCAGTAACCCCTGGTAGGATCAATAGTGGTAAGATACTTAGCCCTGCCCAGCTGCCCTAGGGCTTCATCTGTCCTTGGCATGGGGTAAGCATCTGACTTTGTGTGTCTATTTAATTTCCTGCAGTACACACAGAACGTGGTACTACCATCCTTCTTTGGTATCAGCACAACTGGGGAGGTCTAGGTACTCAGTGACTCCTAGATTACCCCTAGTTCCAACATTTCCTGTATCCCTTCCCTCAGAGTCTGTTTGACCCTGACAGGCACCCTATAAAGGGCCTGCTTAATAGGCCGTTGGGGTCATATTTCCACATTGTGTTGCACCAGGTGGGTGTACCCTGATTTCTCAGTGAACATGTCCCCAAACTCCAGTAACACTGCTCAGATTTCTCAAACCTGGGTAGGGGATAGCTGCAGGGACATTGCTACCCCTTCCACTGAGTGTCAGTTTGAGCCTCACTGAGGAGATCAGTCACCAGATCCCCCTCAGCTTCCTCCTGCAATCCACTGCAAATACTCAGCACAGTAGCCTCCCTATCATGGTAAGGTTTCATCATGTTAACATGGTACAATTTATGCTGCCTAGCAGTTCTACCATGTAGTTAACATCACTGACCTTCATTACCACTTTGTAGGGTCCCTCCCAAGCTGCCCTACAGCATACTCTTTAGCTCGAGCATTCCTGTCATACCAGCCTTTTTTGCTGTTGGGCTTCTGCCAGGTTCTCCTGGGCCAAGTCCATGAGTTCCCTTTGCTTTGTCCTGAGGTTTAGGACAAAATGCCACAAAAGACTCCTTGTGGGATTCACACTCACCCTCCCACTCATTTTTGAATCAAATCTAGAGGTCCACTCATCCTATGTCCATACAGCAACTCAAAGGATGAAAAACCTGAGAATTCCTGGGGCACCTCTCTGTAAGCAAACAATAGATGGGGCAATATTTGTCCCACTCCCTCTTGAACTGGTCTGCAAATGCCCATAGCATTGTCTTGAATTGAGTTTAACCTCTCAACAAGACCATTAGTCTGGGGATAGTAGGAGGTAGTTTTTGGGTGCTTCATCCCACATTACTTCCACAGACAAGCCAGGAGGTCTGACATGAAATTGGCACCTCTGTCTTTTGGGAAACTACCCTGCTAAAAATCTCTAACAAAGCATTTGCCACCTTTTCTGCTTCAATGGATGACAGAGCCACTGCCTCAGGGTATCTGGCAGCTTAATCTTCTTCCCTGTGAAACTTAGGGTACTCAGAGGCCCCACAATATCCATAGCTACCCTCTGAAATGGCTTCTCAATCACAGGCAAAGGCATCAAAGGAGCTTTGACCTTGTCCTCTGCCTTGCCTACCTTTTGGCAGTGGTCACAGGCCCCGGAGTACCCTGTTACATCTCTGGAAATCCCAGGTCAGTAAAAGTTCTGCATAATACATCTCTTTATACGCTTTATGCCCATATGACTAGAGGTCCACTCATCCTATGTCCATACAGCAACTCAAAGGATGAAAAACCTGAGAATTCCTGGGGAACCTCTCTGTAAGCAAACAATAGATGGGACAATATTTGTCCCACTCCCTCTTGAACTGGTCTGCAAATGCCCATAGCATTGTCTTGAATTGAGTTTAACCTCTCAACAAGACCATTAGTCTGGGGATAGTAGGAGGTGGTTTTTGGGTGCTTCACCCCACATTACTTCCACAGACAAGCCAGGAGGTCTGACATGAAATTGGCACCTCCGTCTTTTGAGAAACTACCCTGCTAAAAATCTCTAACAAAGCATTTGCCACCTTTTCTGCTTCAATGGATGACAGAGCCACTGCCTCAGGGTATCTGGCAGCTTAATCTTCTTCCCTGTGAAACTTAGGGTACTCAGAGGCCCCACAATATCCATAGCTACCCTCTGAAATGGCTCCTCAATCACAGGCAAAGGCATCAAAGGAGCTTTGACCTTGTCCTCTGCCTTGCCTACCTTTTGGCAGTGGTCACAGGCCCTGCAGTACCCTGTTACATCTCTGGAAATCCCAGGTCAGTAAAAGTTCTGCATAATACATCTCTTTATATGCTTTATGCCCATATGACCAGCAAAGGGAATATCACAGGCTATGGCTATGACTGCCAGATAGTAGACTCTGGGAACTACCAACTGCTGTATTTTCTCACCCTCTAGCCCTCCCTTAGGGGTCCACTCCCTATACAGCAACCCTTTGTCCCAGTATACAGATCCCTCTTTCCCTTGTGAATCAGGTGCCTCACTGGCTACCTCCCTCAGTCCTTGTAATGTAGGGGTCTGAGAGCTGAGCCTGTCTCAAATCTATTTCTTTATAACACTTCCCAGCTCCCACAGGAAGTCTGGCATCCTCTGACAGCAGTGCGTCACTGTCAGCCTGGGTACTGCTATTCACCTCTGCCCATGCAGTCACTTTGTCCAAGGGAACATCAGTACCCACAAACAGCTATGGCATACCTTCAATCTCACTGCAACTTGGTAGGTCCCTCACTGAACTAACCACCTCACCATCCTGGCTGCACTTGTGCAGTCTGTCTGCGTCTCCAAGCCTGACTGCATGTAACTGCATGCACACAGGATACCGTATTATCAAAATTATTCCCTATCAGGACATCTGCAGAGATATCCTCAAACAAACCTACATGCTTTCTACCTTTTTCACCCTCCCAGTCAAAGTGAATCCTAGCCAAAGGTATTTGGAATAGGGTCCCTCCTAAAGTTCTGACTGGAGTAGACTGCCCAGGCAAGTAGTGCTCCTCTTTAACCATTGCAGGCCTCAGAATTGTTATGTTAGAGACTGTGTATCTCTTAGCAGTGGCCTGTTGCCTACTTACGAAGACAGGATATAACCTCTTGTGGTAGTTTGGTACCCTTGTTGTCTCGAGACAACTTACTGCTAGCATTCTGTCATTCTCACTTACTGGCTCTCCCACCTTTTGTTCTTCACTTGACTCCATGGACATCTATATGCTACATGGCCCCACTGGTTGCATTTAAACATTTAACCCTTGGTCCTGGATGTGTACCTGGTCTAGTGGCTTCCACTGCTACTGGCAGACTCTGTTGGGGAAGTCTGGGCTGTTCACCATGGGTTCCCTTAGACCCATGATCAGCACTGGGTGTCCATTTCCTGTGCAGTGATGCCCTGCTTGCAAGGTATAGGTCTCCTTTCTTCCCCAACTCATCTGCAGTATTGCATTGCATGTCAGCTAACCAGATTCTCATGTCCTCAGGCAAAGTGCTAAGGGTGTGTTCCCTCACCAAAAGGTCTGCCAGCCCTTCACAAATGGTGACCTAAGATCCACTTACCCACCTATGAAAATATGTGCTTAGTTCAGCAATATATTCACACGCACTTTCATCTGCCTTGCATCTGTGCTTGCAAAATGTTTTCCTTTAAGCGTCAAGTGTTAACTTAAAACATTCTAACAAACAATTTTTGACTGCATTATAATTTAAGCAATCAGTATCAGACAATTTTGAAATAGCAGTTACAGGTTTACCATGGAGTAAGGGGGGTCAGGAAACACACCCAGAGCCCTTGGTCAACATTATACTGTTTACATACCTTTTCAAAACATATTAAATGAAACTATCAAAATTATCCCCCCTCTATAAATTGTGGAAGAAATGTAACGACCTTTGTTGCTTCTGGGGTTCGGTTACTCCCTTCCCCATTACCTCCCTGACTCTGGTGAAGAGTCAGCATCTCCTTCTCATGTTGCCTCTGCCTGTCATTCGCCTCAACTTTCAGATGTCTCATTTTCTCATTTTCCTCAGCGTCCAGACATCTCAGTCTCTCTGCTGCTTCTATTTGCAAACTATTGGACTCTAGTTCAAGTGTCATTACCTCCAGATGGATTTTATGTCCTCTGTGGAAAGGTTGAACTATTAATTTTCTGAGAGTTGTACATCTCCAAGGCCAGCCTGGTTGTCCTCCTGATTGCTAGTCTGCGATGCAGCTGCTCCCAAGGCTGCAATAATTTCTGCTTTAGTCAGATTGGCATGCACCAGTCCTTTAGCCTGGCACATATCAGCCAAGTGGCTCCTTGTCAGCTTGCCATACTCCTCTGCTGACATGCTTGCCTACTCTCCCTGACTGACTAAGCTAACAAAAAAAAAAATAATAAAATAAAAGAATTGTGATATAAAACTCTGAATGTTCACTGTGTGATTGATTAAGAGTACAAACACCTTGCTTACTGACCACTGTTTACAGGCTACAGGAATTCAATATTCACACCACTACAAGCCAATTAATATGTGATGTGGCTATCTCACCACTGCCAACCAATTAATATGTGATGCCTCTGCACTGGCCCAGTAATCAAGGAGCCTCAATCCTCACCACTGGCAACAGTGGGGAATCTACGCACTGTGAGGATGACAAGTACACATACAGTAAAGTGCAATTTCCTTTAAGAGCACACATAGATCACAATCAGTCTGGGGCTGGGTTCTCTCTCTTTCTCCAGATTCCCAGTAAGACTCCCCACTGGCATAGTTATACAGTTGAGAGCTCAGCTGAATGGCTAAGCCAAAACCTCCAGCACACTCTCTGTCCAATCAGTGATTCATGTCCCTGCCCAAGTAACTGACACACGCACTTTGAGATTTGATTGATATACTAACACACACACACACACACACACACACACACACACACACACACTCGCACACACACGCACACACACACATGCACACACACATACACACACACACACACACACACACACACACACACACACACACACACACACACACACACACACACACACACTCCTGGGAAAGGCTAGCAAAGGTTTATTAGCTATGTCCCCTTCTGTTGAGACTATAAGGTAGTTCTGACTGCCACCAGCCAACTCTTTATCAACTACTTAAGGCCCTTAACAAAGGCTGTCCAATCCTACTGTGTAGTATCACTATTATCCAAGAGCAAGGCTATTTAGGACTGGCCTGTGCAGTGTCACCACAGAGATATGCAAGTACTCTAAGATCTTAAATATGTCTTACAGATATCAGCCACAAAGATAGGTTTAAATATATTTAATAATAAACAAATAGTAAAAGAACAAGACAATGCTCAGTAAGTAATCAGTTACATCAGAGTTCAAAATCACAGGAAATATTTAAAACAACATTGCAGGACCATCTCAAGTAAAGTTATACTTTACTATATTTCTATCTGAATCTAAAAGAATTACTATGCCCTAAAAACTTACTTACAGAACAACACGCAGGCAGAAGTATAGACGGTGGTGATGAGTGGATGTTTCCAGGTCAAAGACAAAATAAAAAAATGTCCCCTCTGTCTCTCTCTCGGAGAGTTCTTAAATTAATATCAAATATTACTGCTGGGTTAGCTTGGATGACATCACTTTTTGTCACTTGACTTTAGTTCCCAAGCTAAACCCCCTTTGTCAGACACTAACAGAATTTAACATCTCTATGTGAAAAATACATATCTCTCAGAGTTTGAAGACTCTGGAAATCATAAAACAATAACACTTCTGCATCTTAAACCTAGTAATTACTTCTCTTCCAAGACAATACAAATCATCTAGCTCAGACATTGTGTCTGCTACACTGAAACTGAGAGATAACATTTATAACACAATTGTAAAACAATTTAATTTCAACTTATTTTATTGAAGTTTTGCAAATTAACCCTCTATGTTCTAGTTTCTATTGTTAAAACATATACATGTACACAATTACAATAGTTTATATACATTTCTATTCTAAACCACCAGGGTATGCTGTGGTTACATTTTAGCTCAGTACTTTATACCTTTACACATACTTCTGTATGAATCATATCAATATTCACAAATGACAGCATTATTTACAAAATTCCAGAGAGCAGGGCCGGCAGTATTTCCTTTTGTGACAGTAATAAAAGTGTTGGACCATTAAAATGTGTATAAATGTTTCACAGCTTACAAATATTTGACAAAACCTATTACAGGATATAAATGATAAATATCACAGGCAATTATTACATAAAAGACTTAGGCTGAATTTTCTCGGACCAGCACAAGTTACAAAAAAAATCTGAGAAATTAACATCCAAATAATTTTATTTTTTTTTATACAGTTCACACAATTCACATGGAGGATCCATAGAGTCAGGAAGAGAGTGACTTCTATGCCTACTGGGCAAGCACAAAATAAAGTGAGATATCAATACTTGATTTGGCTGGATTAATTTATTTTAGACTGTTATGACCCAATCACAAGATTTAGACAAGATATGTGGAAGGAACAATATTTTTAGTTGAGCTATAATATTTATATTGGACTATAATATATTAATGGTCTAGAAGCTTTGAAGCAGAGTTGGATAATAACCCACAAGGTAATTTCATAGTAGGTTATATACCAAGTCATAGGTCTGGTTTTGGAAAGATTATTATCTATATACATTGAGAACAGTAATGGGGGTGGGTTTTGCCCCTCCAAAACAATGCATTCTTGTATAGTTCTGTCTTAAGGATACTTGATTTTTATAAAACAAAAAGTAAATAAGGCCAAGCACAAGATTTTGTAAATCATTTGCAGAATAATAGATGTATATTGCAGTTTGCATATAGAATTTAAAAAAAAAACTGTCATAGAATATGTTCATATTGCTTGTCAATAATAGTGGTATTGTGAAAAAAGTAAGGAAGCATTATTTATTAATGAAAAATATGATGCAGAGCTTGGCTAAAACAAAATAACTTTAATGAAGCGAAGAACCAGCTGCAGTATTAAAAAATGGACAAGCACTTTCATGCTTGATAAGATGCTTCCTCACATCTTAAAAATCTTTGCAAACACATTCATTAATTAAAAAAAATGCAATATCAAAACCACAGAAAAGGCATGTGACTAGGAATAATTAGCATCAAATGAGTATGCACTATTCAGAGTATATAGCCAATGACGTTAAAGTAGGAAGGCTATGCAACCTATCAGCTAGTCTACCAAACTCAATCTAGATTGGTCAGGCATGCACCAATAAGCTATTAAAATAGAGAAATAATTATCATAAACCCAAAAATAGGAGCCAATTAGTGCTTCATAAAGTAACCAATGATGTTAAATAAAAGGGCTGTACAACCCATCACCAACTCTGCCAAACTCAATCTAGATTGGTGAAACATACACCAATACGCTGTTGGAACAAGTCTCGTTATGCATCCTTGGCATGGCTGTGTAATAGCATACTATAAGAAGGCGTGATCTATGAGAAAAAATAAAAAACATATACATCATCAGGCAAAGACCTGACAGCCACACAAAGTAAAATATGAACAAATTACACAATCCATACCTATTCAAGGCCCATGTCAATAAATATCAATTAAAACAAAACATTGCTACAAACTAAACAGAAATCTGCTTAATCCCTAACTCCACTCACCCAAACAGAATACAAAACATAAATCCTACTTAGTACAACAACATAAAACATGCAAATTGCAGCAAAGCACAATTATATGATACTGAGCACCATTTTCATAAATATATATGTATATATAAACAGTGTTATTCCCACAATGAATGCTACTACTTGGTACGGCAACATAAAAATAAAAAATACAAATTGTAGCAAAATTATATGAAATGAAACACCATTTTCATACATATACAATTTTAGTTCCCCAATGAATGCCACCATGGTGCTGACTTTCCAATAAGACACCTATAGGTAAATAAGCTATAAACTAACACCTACCATATCGCATCCCAAGAGTTCGCTAAAAAACAAAACAAAAAAATCTGTATTAAGACCCTCACCAAACAACCAATTCTAACCTAAACAATTCACCCAAATAAAATTATCAAACACAATGTTTCACATCATTTTACGAGTGGTACATATTATCAAGACACTGTAAAACATGAGTGAATTGCTGAGAGTTGTTTTAAAACAACATAACAGACTATAAATCAATGCAAACAAGAAAACCAATCAAATGATACCAAAAAATGAGACCATCATATACCAAATGAGCTTCCTAGCCAAAAGAACCAAACTGCATAACTAAAAGGTCAAATACATAACACAACATCTGTTGACAACAGGGAGTTATAGGAAAATAAAACAAACACACAAGCAATTAAATTCAATGCCACTGCTAACTACAAAAACTATAACACCTAAAAGCTACAATAGCATATTAAATTTACCTTCTCTGTCGAAAAATCAGTATTGTCAACAAGAAAGTGTTAGTAAACTCAATACTTATATCATTAGAGATCACAGACAAAGGGACCTAACATCTAAGGTCACCAATAAAACATCACTGTAATCAGGCAAATTTGCAGCACACTCAAATATGGATGACAGGAACTGTTTGGTATCTCTCAACACTGTGGGAGTGCTGCCCAAGAGAGGTCTAATCATTTTCTCCACATAGACAGACAATGTTTCTGTCAACCAACCTCTCCTAGAAACTATAGCTTGCATCGGTGGATTACTAGAATGTTTACGTACTTTCAGGAGACCATGTAGGACTGGAATAACTAGATTGTCCATGTTCAAATAGTTATAAAACTTTAGTGATGCACTGACTAATAAAACAATAATATAAATCATTGTGTAACTTTACAATGAGGGCTCTCAGTTCCTCCTTCATAATCCCAATATAGGTGGAGGTATTGGACAACAAGTCATACATGCTTGCACGGTACTGACCAATGACCATAAGAACAATGGCTCCACCTTTATCTGCAAGGTGTATGGTCAGGTTGTTCATGTTTTGAAATTCTGTGAGTGCTAAAAATTCATTCCTTTCCAGATTAAATAGATTATTAGCTTTTCAACCTGGATTATTAAGCCTCTCTGCTAAATCAAGTTCAAAACTTTAGAGAAGCCTTTCTAATAAGGGATGTAGTGGAGGTACGAAACTACTAGGTATCTTAAAGCCATCAAACATCACACCCGAGGAGTATATCTTCTTGATCATACATTCCTATTGAAACACTTTAAATCTAACACTGCATCACAGAAGTTAGGTGTCTTCAAGGGTATAAACAACAACAATCCTTTCTCTAAAAGGGACAACTATGCAGGTGTCAAATGCACTAAGAAATATTTCAAACTAAGGAGTTTTGGCCCAACCCCACATACGTTTGATGGTTGGGGTCATCAGTTGATCATATATTGATTTGCAACATTTCCTCCCTCTGCTCTGGGTTCTCTGCCTCACTCTAGTATCCCTGAGGGGGAGTGGTAGCAGTGGAAAAAGCAATGAGGAATTATTAGTTTCTGTAGCCGTCAGGATCTTCCTATGTACATCTTTACCTAAAGACAGTGGGTCATTGCTAGCAGGAGCCATTTAGGAGGCCACATTAACGGCAGTATCCTTTTGAATTAACCCATTATGAGTAGCCACACCTGTCCTCAGTGTATTCTGTGCGCTCTGAGCAGGCTCAGGTCTACCCTCTGCTGTGTTAGCATTCCCTTTGCCCACAGTACTAACAGACACCCTGGACAATGAGAACACATTTCCTGCCCTAAAATCTGCCAGATCACAGCTCAATTTTCTCTTTTTCGGCATCAAAAGTCTATTCTCAAACAATGAGAAGTCACTAGTAAGTTAATACAGGGACAAACAAAACACATTTAATGGGAATGTGTCTCATAATGGCTGAAACAATAGACTAACTTCATTCAACAAAGAATCTTTATTCGGTCTGAAAAAAAAATCTATCAAAACTTTCATATAGTTAATGCTAGTATCAAGATTCATCTTCTGCCATTTGGCTAAAATCTCCGGATAGAGGTCCCCATACATTGTCATTTTAATGATCCTCAGCCCTCTCTGGACCATGTTCAAGTGTATACAGGCTTCTAAATGCAAACTCTGATACTGAAGGCGTGTTTGCAGAGATATTTAAGAATCTGAAGAAGCGCCTTATCAGGCATAAAAGCACTTGTCCGTTTTAAGTTTTTATCCAGCAGTTCATTCTTCACTTCATTAAAGTTATTTTGTTTTAGCTGAGCCCTGCATCATATTTTTTGTTGGTTTACTTGTCCTTTACCTAGATGTGAATAGTTTCCACTGGTGCTTTGTTTTCTTGTCATACATCATTTACTGTTCTACATGCTACATGCTAGAACTTTAGTAAAGTCCTTATTTTTATAGTTAATTAGTAATAGCAAAATGACTACGTTTGAAAGTACAGCGTTTTTATCAAGCATTTAGATAATCAACATGTTTATATAAGCAAGACTATTGCCGAGAGATAAGTAATAAAAGCAGTAAAGAAAATCATGTACACAGGAATGAGATGATGTTAACAAAGGTTCTAGAAAGAACAACTGGTAAGAAACAAAAAAAGCTGCCTCATTTTGTATATTTACTTATGGTGGTAAGTCAATAAACCCTACATGGAGTGATTCTCTGTGTAGGAATAGTTTGAGGCTTGAACACGGAACATGGCTGCCAAGCAATCCAGGAAATGTGGCTGGTTGTGACAAGTCAGTGTAGTGCCAGGATACCAAGGCCACAACGTAACAGTGTCAGTACTCACAACAAGTCAGTGGGCAACATCCATACCCCCACGAATCTCTGGGTTTCTCAGAATGTCCACACGCATGCCTCATATATCTGTTTGTTTTTTCATAACATTGCATTTGTCTGTCAAACTACTAGCTAAACAATACAGGTTTATGTGAAAACATCAATGACAGATGGTTGAGATACAAACTTCATACCCATAAGAAAATGGAAGCTAATACAAAACCAATCTACCAACTGTCTACATTTGGAAGACCAATATTAAGCTGCTGTCTCCATGTCTGGGCCTGTGTCTGATTGTGATATATGGCCCTGTCAAGTTCTGACTGCAACAGTTAGACAGATATGGCCAACATGTAGCCTTATAAGAACAGTGCAACACAATCTGTCTGAGCACCACAGCAGATGTATGGGACACAATGCGGGCCAACATGCTAAACAGGTACAGTCAGAGGTATATAGTCTGTAACTCTGTGTGATGTTACGATGTCTACCCCAATCACACCAGAACTACAACTACATAAGAGCAGCAACTGTGGACAGAGCCTGTGGCTGGAGATGAGCAGGACAAAGGGCCACATATAAGGGGAAGTAGGAACCACTGGCCACACAAATGTAGAATGTGCAGACTACAACATGTCATACAGTAGCATGGGTTCCCTGCAGTCTATCCAGTCAGTAGACAAATGTCTGTCAGTGGTTCCTCACTTTAATCTCTAGTGATCTGCCACTGACATGCCAGGACATCACAGTACTGTGCAAAAGTTACCTCACATATTATGCAGAACTCTGGTGAGTCCAATACACTCTGTACCCACCCTAGATATGACTCAGTTAATAAGGATATCACAGCCAGCAGATCCCTCAGCTAGTCTATTAGTGAGGTAGTGGACTGTTTCCAGGGCTCATCAGGTAATCGGCTGTAGCACAAAAAATCCTTAATTGGAGTACAGGTAGATCTGGACTGGAGTCCCACTCTTACTTTTGATGGTCAAACTCGGCATGCTCCTACACTTAACTACTGTCAGCCCATGTCTGCACACACATCTGACTACAGAAGTAGGATGTACATATATCCGTTTTACATACAGACAGCTATGTATACCACGGAGGTGGTGCTGCAGTAGCGTTGTTGCCTCACAGTAAGACGCTGTCCAGTTTGATTCTCAGCTAGAGCGTCTTCTGCATGGAGATATGCATGAATGGGCGTACCTTTGTTGAAGATTGTGCATCAGGGCTGGCAACTTGGCATGCAAAAATCAACTGCCAGTCATTAGTGGACAAGAGTTCCACTGTGGCGACCCCTAACCGGGAAAAGCCAAAAGACACGTACACATACAGACAGCTATGTGTATCATAATTGTCTATCCCCACCCCTACTAGGCATGTTTACCTCCATCTATTCATATGTGATACATATAAGATTCATCTGGATCCATTGATTGTGATATACATACAGATATATAGGTAACATATACAAATATATCATTTAAAGAGAGACAGAGACAGTAAGGGAGAGAGACAGACTGAGAGAGTGAGAGAGAGAGAGAGAGAGAGACAGAGAGAGAGAGAGAGAGACAGAGAGACAGAGACAGAGAAAGACCCTGAAAGCCATACAGTAATGTACTGCAACAGCCACATGTACACCTATTTAAACCAGTGGCATGTGCAAATACTATGGTGAGGCCCATTGTGTAATAGTAGGTAGGGGGGTTGTACTGTTTTGTGTGTGTGTGTGTGTGTGTGTGTGTGTGTGTGTGTGTGTGTGTGTGTGTGTGTGTGTGTGTGTGTGTTTGTATGTATTACATGTACAGCAGAATACACACACTCAACAGGTCTATGTCTGTGTAATAGCCACCCATATTTTGGCACTGTGACTACTGTCCTCCACAACAGTGGTCTCCCTGTCAGCAGCTACTGATGTCATCCACCCTAACAGCACTGCCTATTGATACTCTCTACATGTGTAACTTCTGTGGTGCATGCAACAAATACATACTGCTATAGTGCAGACAGTTAGGTAGTTGTTCAATTCCCAACACCAACTGAGTGTATATGTATATACTATATGTGTAAGCATATTTCCTGAGGCTTTGTGTGTGCAATGCCAATGTATTTTGAGGTCTATTCCACCCTGTTAACCCTCACATTGCCCTACTTTACAGGGCCTGCTGATGCCATCCACCTTAGATACAGCACTGGGCATGCTGCAGGGATGTAAGCTCCATGGTGCATGTGATAAATATGTAGCACTGTAATACAATGAAATAGATAGGTAGGGGTTTAAATATCAAGACTGCCAACTGTGTGTGTGTGTGTGTGTGTGTGTGTGTGTGTGTGTGTGTGTGTGTGTGTGTGTGTGTGTGTGTGTGTGTGTGTGTGTGTGTGTGTGTGTGTGTGTGTGTGTGTGTGTGTGTGTGTGTGTGTGTGTGTGTGTGTGTGTGAGAGAGAGTGTGTTCTGCCCTGCTGAATATATTTAGTCTGTGTCATAAAATTGTGATTTCCTGGCAAATCATTAAGAGCTGAAGTCAGACAATAATGCCAGACATCTGAATGTCAGACTTCATATCATTTACAAAAGTAATGGTAATATGAAACTGGTCACTCTATCAGTTATCTACATTTGTAAGAGTAATATGTAAAAACTGTCCCTATTTCTGGGCCTGTATCCCCCCATTATTGAAGGCTTTGTCCACATGTATTGCTATAATGGGTTGAGAGGTATGCCCCATTCATATAAGCTTGATGGCATATGCAATAAGGACATAGCACTATATTACATACAACTAGATAGACGGGTCATAATCTCAATACTGCTGGTATGCATATTCTCTGTTACAATGTGGTTGTCTTGCCTGTGTGTGTGCAATGCCTATACCATTTTGTGTGCTTGTACCACCCTGTTAACCCCACCATCACTAACCTATCTATAGCCTGCAGATGTCATGCACCTTAGATGCAGAGTTACACATTTCAAACACAATACCACTGTAGCACCTGCAATATGCACTGTGGGCTGTACTGTACATAACTAGATAGGTGTTGTAAGTCCAAAACTGGCAACTCTCTCTGCATGATTGCTGGAATGCATATCCCTTGCAGCAGTGTGTGTGAGACATGGTTATACCATTTTAAGTGCCTGTTAACCCCCAGGGGCAATCCTTACAGCACCTGGAGATGTCAACAACCTGGATATTAGTGGCAGACAGTTTAAAACTGTATAAGCACTGTGCTTCATTCGCTATGTATATTGTGCTATCTTATGTATAACTAGCCAGGTAGAGGATCTACTATCAACAAGGGTGGTTCATAAGTGGGTGTGTCTGTGTACATATGTATATCCTCTTGCAGCAGTGTGCCTGTGTTAGGGCCACAAACATACCTCTTGACCCCTTACAGAAAGACATCTGGTGAAAGCCATACAGAAAAGTGGGACAAAGCCCACATATTAGGGTCAGTCTTTAAATATTGCTCTGACAAACATACACACTAGATAGCATAACATCATTAGTATCTGCATATACTAAGTAGTGATTCAGGGCATTGTCCTGCATGTGGTAGCTATTTGCTCAGTGTGTTTTTTATAATCTTTATAATATATATTTACCATCTCAAAAGTGCTTACTCCTCTCTGTACTCTTCTTTTCTAGACCTAACACCACTCTTAAGTATTCAACTGCGGTACCACCTTTAACATTCTTATAAGAAAAGCGCAGTCTGGGTCTGAACTGTCTGCAAACAGCTACAGTTAACTTTGAGTATGTGTCTACCTGCTTGAGCCAATCTTCATTTTCCCCTGGAGAGCACTGTGCTTTGGCTGTAAGCAGCACCCCCCCACCACCACACACATCTTCCACTTTCTTTTATTCCCTTCTGTTAGCAAATAGTATCCATAACTGATCAATACTGTGTGTCTGTTAATTTAAACTATGACCACAGTAGCCTACTGATACAAGGTTATCCTGTTTTTCCACCTGAGAAATTAAGAAAAGACTTACAGTTTCAGAGCAGTCCTTGGTCAATTGTGATTGTTTCTTAACACATACTTGTCTTGCTTTGTGATTGTTTCCAGCCCCTCATACAAGAACCTAACAGGGTCTCTACCTGCTTCGCTCCCCACCCTGCCCCCTATTCCCTCCTGCCCCCGGTGGTCCCACCTTTATTGCACTCAAACCCCTCCCATCTTTCCAATAGCCAACCACAGCGCTAACCCAACACTACCTCCTCCATATTCCCTCTACTATCACACCACCTCAACTGACATGTACAAGCATACCTTTCCTTTGCTCACTGCATGCACTCTCCTTGCATATCTTACATCCTACCAAAGCTCCATCATTCCCCCAGTCAACCACTACCACTGTACTACTACTCACACCACCACCCATGTCTCACCCATACTCATCTCCCTCCCACCAACTCAAGAACCATCCCTATGCACCCCCACATATTCTACCAACTATATTACTCAAACATAAAGCATCCCTACAACTTAACATAGTAACCCTCCCACCATACCTATTACCCACAGAGCACAATCATAAAGTTTCCCTTATAAACAAACACATTCAAAAACTGAGAAAACTAATAATCTCATGCATATCAAAACTAGCCCTAAGTGGAGACATCCACCCCAACCCTGGCCCTACCATCTCCAACCCCAATCCTCATAATCAGACTAGAAACCACAACTTCTCCCATATTACAGCCAATAGAAAGCCAAGTGACTTCCTTCTACTAAGCCTAAATATTAGAAGTATATCCAACAAAGTCCATGAACTCCATGCCACCATAGACATGTACTCCCCAGATATTGTTATCCTGACAGAAACCTGGCTAAAACCTCACATTACCAGTGAGCAAATACTCCCTACAGGTTACAGCATACTAAGAGTAGACTGGCTAAACAAGAAAGGAGGTGGTGTAGCTATAATATTTAAACAGCATCTAAACATCCAGATCTTAAAATCATCAGCTCCACAAATAGACAATGAAGAAATAATATATACCAACCTCAAAATTAACCAAAACAAAACCATCAACATAATTGGATGCTACTTCCCACCTGGCCAAAACATCCCTCCACTAGAAAACCTCCTCAGCTGGTCTACCCACCATCTCCCCCAAGAAACTATCATCTTAGGTGATTTTAATATTGACTGGCAATCCTGTTCTGGCAACAATCCAACCCATCAATAAACACCTTCATGGCTTCACCCAACTAGTCCAGTCACCAACAAGGATAAATAAAAACTGCAGCAAGCACACTACCCTGGATTGGATACTAGTCAGTAAGAACCCCCAGTCATATATAACAGGCTGCTTATCAGATAGCCTCAGTGATCACTCCCCAACATTCCTACTCAAAAAATACCTGTACCAAGCTAAACCTGTCATCTATCGTCAAATATGTAAAAAAATAAACTTTAACCCACTCACATTCATCTCATCCCTCAAAGAATGTAACTGGCATGCTCTAAAGTACCTCAGTCTAGATGACGCAGTAGTGAATTTTTTAATACTACCTTCCTGAACATCCTTAATTAGCATGCCCCCATAAGATTTTCCAGAATCAAAGCATAACCCTCCCCATGGCTACAGAAAACCACTAAGTCAGAAATGAAAAACAGGGATAAAGCCTGGGAGCACTGGCGCAAAACCAAAACCCCTGCAGCTAGACAGAAATTCCTAGAACTACGCAATAGAGTCAAAAAGCTAATAAAACGGGACAAGTTCCAATACTACCAGTCTGCCCTAGACTCCTCATAACACAGCCCCAAACAATTCTGGTCCTCCATAAACTCCATCCTCCACCCAGGTAAAGTCAGTACCCCTCCTCCTAACATCCCTCACTCCTCAGAAAATATTGCTACCTCATTCAACACACACTTCTCCCAAACCATACTATCACTAGCTAAACAGCACAACCCCCCTCCCCTCCAACCCACACCTTCAACTAGTAATCTCCCCACTGCCTTCTCTTTTTCTCCTGCACCTACCTCCAACATAAAAAAACTCTTAACTAAACTTAAACCCACCAAATTAGCAGCAGACAACCTCCCAAGTGAATACCTATAAATTGTAGCTGATGCTCTGGCCTACCCAGTATCCATTTTGATTAACCGATCTCTGTCAGAAAGTTATGTTCCCACATTGTGGAAAGTCTCACATATAATTCCCCTCCACAAAGGCGGACCCTCTGCAGAACTAACCAATTACCGCCCCATAGCTATTCTCTCTCCACTCTCCAAAATACTAGATAGATGCATACACTCACAGGTCTCACACTACCTCCTTACTAACAACCTCCTTTCCAGTACTCAGCATGGTTTCCGACCAAACCATAGCACCACCACTGCCTTACTCTCCTTTACTAACACTATCCTCCAGCATGAAAACAATGGCTATCTCTCCTCTGCTACTTTCCTAGACCTATAATGTAAAAACAATAGTAGGAGACACCAACACGATATATAAGCTTCTCTGTTATAAAAATCCAAACTCGAAACAGCTTACAAATCGAAATTCACTTTAATGGAAAATGAATAAGCGCTTTCGCGTAGTGCAAGGCTACGCTTCATCAGATAAAATCACAAAAAATGATACAAGCTTAAATACTGTCCATTTTGGCGGGATAGTTAACTAATAGAACAATAATTGAATGATTAAAATGTATTACAATCTGGATGCCTGCTAACCAATAGTGGTTGCTAGAACAATCGGCCCTAAGTATTGCAGAATAACCACAACAAAAGTAAGTGGTAAAATGCATATACAAAAAAGATATATACATATAGCATCAATATAAGGATCCTATACATATTGCAAGGTTTCGTAGCACATTCTTCCAACAAGTATAGACTCCATAGTCATATTAAACTAGTAAAAATCATATAAATAAAGCAGCAAGCTTCAAATAAGAAGAAGGTGAAACCAGCAGACAAGTATAAAGCTAATACGACATTCAAGTACCAAAAAGACGCATCCGGAAGTAAACATAATCAGCACACACATAAAATACATCCCACAAAATCCCCTAATGATTAGGTTAAGATAAAAACTATTAAAAACACAAACCCTAAATAGAGGAAGCCAAACTGGCGACGCCAAAGCATACAGCTCAATATAAATACTCTGGTTACCTATGAATCCATTAAGAATAGCAAGCATAATGCAACAGATAAAAAAGTACATCCAAAATAAAACATTGTAGATATGTAGCTTCATAGTAACCCTTTGATACTCAAAGGTAAATAGCAGCAAACACGAAGATTCCATTAAAAAAGTAAACCCAAAACTTTATGTATACGCAACAATGCTACAAGCAATAATCAAATGCGTAAGAAACCACAGAGAAACCTGTCTTGTAAACAAATCAAACATACCTGTTATCAAATCCTGGAAAACCCAAAAATGTTCCATCCCGACCAGAAACTGACTGCTATAGTAAAACGATTGAACAAGGTAGACCATCCAAAAATAAATTAAATTAACCCCATTAGGCAACAAAAACGCAGTGAACACCAAGAGTAAAGTCGTGAGTAAACAGACTGCTTGAATGACGAGTTGTTGCCTTAGGTCACATGATAACTCTATAAAACAAGAAGATAGACGGAACTTACCGTCAAGCAACAATACACTCTCCTTTGAATCTAATAGTGTAACTGAATGTTACATTAGTCAACATATTACATGAGACAGCTTGAGAATGAACCCAAGTAAACAAATACATCTGCAGAAAAAACACTTATAACCAAATACATTGAATGAAGAATCTAATAAATGGTAAATTTGATAAAAAGTATATATAAAAATGTATCTATACTCATAAATAATAAGTTTCATGTAGTTGGCATAAAACGTCACATATATTATAGAAAACATATAAATGTGTAGAACAGCTGATGATGTGTATCAAAATAACATGGAATTAAGATGTGATATGAACATTACTATGTTGTTCTAAGGAGATAAAACAGGACTGGGCTTAGGACACTGGCTAAGTTCATATTCAGCAATAGGATAAGTAGGACAAGAATTTCAAGGACTAAAAGAATATACTAGTAATCTCCCCACTGCCTTCTCTTTTTCTCCTGCACCTACCTCCAACATAAAAAAACTCTTAACTAAACTTAAACCCACCAAATTAGCAGCAGACAACCTCCCAAGTGAATACCTATAAATTGTAGCTGATGCTCTGGCCTACCCAGTATCCATCTTGATTAACCGATCTCTGTCAGAAAGTTATGTTCCCACATTGTGGAAAGTCTCACATATAATTCCCCTCCACAAAGGCGGACCCTCTGCAGAACTAACCAATTACCGCCCCATAGCTATTCTCTCTCCACTCTCCAAAATACTAGATAGATGCATACACTCTCAGGTCTCACACTACCTCCTTACTAACAACCTCCTTTCCAGTACTCAGCATGGTTTCCGACCAAACCATAGCACCACCACTGCCTTACTCTCCTTTACTAACACTATCCTCCAGCATGAAAACAATGGCTATCTCTCCTCTGCTACTTTCCTAGACCTATCTAAAGCATTTGACATGGTCCCACACAAACAACTTATCTCTGGCCTCAATAACCTATCCTTCTCACAATCAGTCACTAACTGGTTTCACAGTTACCTGTCTGACCGCCAACAATCCGTTGTATGGCAGAATGACATATCTCCCCAACTACCTGTCTCCATAGGGGTTCCCCAAGGATCCATCCTTGGACCCCTACTTTTCTCTGTTTACACCAATAATCTAGCCTCTGCCACCAAACATGGCACACTCATCCAATACGCAGATGACTCCCTACCCAAACTGCAAAAAGTCACCCAGGAAGCCTTTTTCTCTGTTGAAACATGGTTATCTGATGCCCAATTAATACTCAATCCAAACAAAACTAAACTATTCATCTTCCAACCCACCAAACATACTCAAAACAACTCTCACTTTAACATCACAGCAAAATACAACACCACTATATACCCAACTGAACACACCAAATTGCTAGGAGTGGAAATAGACAATAAACTAAAATTTGACATTCACATATCCATGACCATAAAAAAAGTCCACAAAAAACTAGGAGCATTATACAGAAATAAACAATTTCTCACCAACACAGCAAAGAGTTCAATAGCAAATTCCCACCTTATCTCCACCCTATTTTATGCCTCTCCAGTATATACCAACCTAAGGCAATGTGATCTAAACAAGCTAGAGACCTGCTACAACAAAATCGCAAAATTCACCACAGGGGCAACCTACCATAGTCACCACTGTCTCTCACTTGCCGAACTGGGCTGGCTTAAACTCCCTCACCTCCTTCAGTGGTATCAACTCTCACTCGCCCACAAACTAGTAAACCATCCACTAAATGTCCCATCCCTCCAGAATCTACCCCAACCCTATCGCACCACCAGACCACTAAGATCCAGCAACAAAAATCACTTGCAGATCACTAAAGCCAATAACTCTGCTGGTGAAGCACTATTCTCTTGCGCCATAGCCAAATTATGGAACTCACTCCCACCCACAATTACCTCCGTACCATCATGCACCAACTTCAAAACTTTATTAAAAGCACACCTAAAAACATGCTGGCTATGCTCTTGCAACTCCCATTCTAATATCATCCACCCCATCCAACTACTACCTTTCTTTCACCTCCACTAACTACCTTGATGATAGCAAGCTCAGATGCTCATAAGCCTAGTACTTATTATACAGCAGGAACTTCTCATTGTTACATTTGTTAATGCCTGTTATGTACTTCACAGATAAAGATTCTAGTTGTCTACTAATGTACTATGTTCTTCATCTGTAAATATGTTGTAAGTAATTTCTATGTTAAATTGTTAATCGCTATGTAATCCAGTGTAACTACTGTCTGTTTATTTTACTGTGGAGCTTTTCTACCCGGGCCTCCGCTGAAAATGGACCCACGTCTAGTCGGACACTCCCGGTCAACAAATTTAAATAAATAAATAAAAAATAAATAAAATAACAGGTTGTGCATTCACATGCATTTTCTGAAGGGTATGAAGTTTGACAGGAAAATATCTGTCATTATTGTGTAATGTCAGTCTTTAATGATTTCACACTACTTTGACAGAAAACCACAATGTTATGCCAAAAGGAACAAAAATATGTGCCAAACATCAGGACATTCTGAAGACATCTGTAGAGGTGGGAGCTATGGCCACCACCTGTCCTACCCTCCAGGTCGCAGTCCATATTTATTCAGGTGTGACCTGTGACAATGGCACAAACAATACCGAGGTCCTAGAGTGTAGGACAACAAACATCTTCTAAGTTTGTCTACTACCTGTTTAGCCAGGTGTGACCTGTGACAATGGCACAAACAATACAGAGGTCCCAGAGTGTAGTACACCAAACATATTCTAAGTTTGTCTACTACCTGCATAAAGCAGTTATTTCACATCAGAAACACCTTACTGGTATGAGAAATAGCATAACCTATGGTGATGTGACACAAAGAAGCATTCATATTGGCAAACTTAGGGAAGTCCTGTCTGGTGTACTTGCTGTGGGTTATGGTATGTCCTGCCAAGTGTCACAATACTGCAAGACATGTAACACATTCCGCATTCGATAAGGTGGCAATTTTACCCTGAGTTGCCTATGTGTGTGCAGTATGCAGATGTGTATACCCTGTGAATAGCTTCTGCCCACGAATCAATGACCCACATATATGAAGGCATGAATGCTAACTGACACCTCCCACATATGTAGGTACTGCCTAAAGCTGTGGCAACTGTAAGTACTGTGCTGTCTGTCATTGACCACAAACTGATATTAACACACTGCAGTGAGGTCATACAGTGGGTATGGAATGGTGGCCAGGTCCTGGCCTCTAGCTGAATGCAGAAAACAGTACCATCTTACCATATGGCGAGGACATGCACCCACTACTTCCCACATCAATGGCAACCCCATAAATGCACAAACTGCATTGACAGACCTGGCTACTCAGCTTGATAACACTGTTGCATTTACCCATCAAGTAGTGGCAGTGGTCAGAAAAGGCTTGGACATGGTTCACCACATAGGTAAAGAGAATGCATCCAGACAAAGGGTGGACATTACCTCTGTATAGTTCTCAGTCACTACAACAATACATTAGCAGCATGGCCAGTCTGGTATGTATCTATGCAGACATTGTCACCAAATGGAAAGGCTATGTTAACACCCACAAAGATTATCCATGGCCTTCAACACCTGTTCCATGCATATAGCTTCAAATCAGTACTGCCCCACTCATTATTGGACAGGTTGTCCACAGGTGGGCTGCGGCATGCAAAGATGGCAATGTTGTGCTCAGCCCTTCAACACCTGCCCCATATATGTTAGTATAACTCTGTGCACATTACCAACATGACAGACTTGAATCACATATCATACAGAAAAAAAAAAAAAAAAAAAAAAAAACAGCTGGAGAAACAGGTTTGTCTCTCACAGGCTGCCCTGTCTGAGGAATGCACTCTCCTAAAATGTCAAACAGAGTACTATACAGACCCTCATCAACTGCATCAAGGTTGAGTGGATGAAAAAGAAAAGCATTTGTCCCAGGGGTCCAAAGTGTGTCAATGAATGGCAGGGGCAATAGGTGCTGATAGATGTTTCTGTTGGGGATAGAGTACTGGATAGGCTTGTAAGGGACCCAGGGCCAGAACTGTAGTAACCTCCTCTGTACCTATGAACCTGTGATCCTATGAAACTGCCAGATGACATGTATCAAGAGTAGCATGCTGTGTCAAGGGGTGTGCATATACGGTATGCTGTCTGCCACCATTGTCCCTCAAACACTGTTCCATGCATATGCACATATGTAAACATGGACATATACAACCATACCTTGGCAATGAATAGGTCTCTGTGTTGACACTCTGCCATCCTCAGCTCCCATAATGGCAGCAGCCCACCGTGACTTAGACACACAGACACCTGGAACAGAAACAGAATAAGGTCTGTGAGACAACAATCAGTCAGCAGTACTAACAGCAATAAAACATCATGGTACAAATGTACATGCACTTTGATGTGTGCACATGACAATTGCCAGCAGACAGCACCTTACAGGCCATAAAACACTACTACACCACAGACTGCCATTACCTGTACTATATTCACCCTGTGCATCAGACACATATTAGCATGTCCCTGCATTGATGGTATGGATAACAGGGATGTGGAACTGGTATCATCACGTGCACAAGGTGTGGTGTGGGGTTGGCAAAGGCCTAGACAGTGCCATACAGTTGACATCATGTGTATGTGTTTGGAGAGATGCTGGTTAACTGGGCCATGGGGAGGAGCTGTGTGTGTCTGTCAGTGACCTGCATGTGACAGTGATGTGTAAGTGTGTGCATGCACACAGTCAAGCCATGTGCTAGCCCTACATTAGGGTATGTTGGACAGCCGTGGACTGTACATGGCCGAATGTACAGTTCACCATCTCCTGCCATGAACATGGGAACTGTTTCTGCCAGGAGAGGCACTGGCAACACCATGCCAAAAGCCAGATGCAGTACTACTTCCTGATGGTAACCGGTGTCTGCTGGGTCTGTGTTCCTCACGGGACCACCCAGGATCACATGCTCATGGCCTGCCACATTGTGCTGTGGACAGCACCCTCCCTTCAGTAGTGCTGGTAGTACTGCCACTATGGAAGTGTGACTGTGCACAGCTACATGGGTGCTAAGCTGATGTTGTTGCTGACCTATATCCATGTGTCCAATGCACTACTCCTACCACATGATCAAGTACAGACATTGCATGGTTAAGGACTGACAATGTCTCACCTCACCATTTGTCCACTACATCAGCAAAATGACATAAGGCATCACCAATGCCATGGAGAGTGTCATGCATGTCAGGCAGTGTGGCATCCATGCCCTGAGCACCATCTGATGTACCATTCACAATGTTCATGTGTCTCCATGATGGACCAGAACATGCGTCGGGTGATACGTGCTGTGACACTTCTGACAGGTGCTGGATGGCCAGCAGTCCTCCTTTGAGCACTGCTGTCAGTCTGTCTGTGTGGGGCCTTCACCAGCTCTCTGTCTATGTCTAGTGTCTACAGTCAAAGATGCCATAGTCTCCACACTCCCCACTCTGATGCCACCTCCACCTGACTGTCCAAAATCTATGGCTACTAGAGACTGGGTATGTGTTGGTATACTGACCATGTGCAAGACATTGGTGGTGGAAGTGGGATATCAACCAATGGGACAGATTCAGCCTCCAATAACCCTCCTGTGCCTCACAATGGCCACCATCATCATTAGAGTCCGATGACACACTGACATCAGGTTGTGAGGGGGACACACTCCAACCCCCATGGTCACCTGTGAGGGAAGAAATCATGACTACATGAATACCTGCACTATAATGTTTGCTGATGCACACACACACACACACACACACACACACACACACACACACACACACACACACACTGGATATAAAAAGTGTACACACCCCTGGTTTTTGTGATATAAAAAAAATGAGACCACAATAAATCATTTCAAAAATGTTCCCACCTTTAATGTGACCTATAAACTGTACAATTCAATTGAAAAACAAGCAAATCTATTAGGGGAGAAAATATCTTCTTCTTTTGGATTTTCCCAGTTAGGGGTCAGTACAGCAGATCACCTATGTGCTCATGATTGGCAGTGGAGTTTTACAGTGTCAAGTTGCCAGCCCAGGGCCCAACCTTCCACAGAAGGCACGCAGATGCACACACTCATGCCTAGAGTGTCCAATCCACTTACAGCATGTCTTTGGGATGTGGGAGGAAACCCATGTGACCACAGGGAGGACATGCAGACTCTGCACAGAAGGCACCCCAGCCGAGGATCAAACCAGAGAACCTCTTGCTGTGAGGTGGCAATGTTAACCGCTGCACCACCACAGCTGCCCTATTAGGGGAAAAAATATAAAAATAAAAAAACATACAATAAGCTGGTTGCATAAATGTGCACACCCTTAAACTAATAGTTTGTTGAAGCACCTTTTGCTTTAATTACAACATTCAGTCTTTTTGGGTACACACCTGCCATCAATTAACCACTAATAAAGTTCAGCTGTCCTAGTAGGATTTTCCTGACATTTACTCAGTTGCCTGCTACAGCAAAAGCCATGGTTCACAGAGAGCTTGCAAAGCATCAAAGGGATCTTGTTGTTGCAAGGTATCAGTCAAGAAAAGGGTACAAAAAAATTTCCACAGCATTGGATATACCATGGAACACAGTGAAGACAGTCACCAAAAAGTGGAAAAAATATGGGACAACAGTGATGTTGCAAAGAACTGGGCATCCCTCCAAAATTGATGAAAAGACAAGACAAAAACTGGTCAGGGAGGCTGCCAAGAGACCTACAGCAACACTGAAGGAGCTGCAGGAATTTCTGGCAAGTACTGGTTGTGTACAATATGAGACAGCAATCTCTCATATTCTCCATATTTCTGGTCTATGGGGTAGGGTAGCAGGACGGAAGCCTTTTCTTACACAAAAAAATCCAGGCCTAGCTAAAATTTGGAAAACAATACAAATCTTTCAAAAGCATGTGGAAAAATGTGCTTTCACCTGATGACACCAAGGTTGAACTTATTGGCCACAATTCCAAAGGGCAATTTTGCTGCAAAAACAACACTTTGCATCGCATGGTGGTGGCAGTATCATGCTTTGGGGTTGCATTTCTTCAGCTGGAACTGGGGCTTTAGTCAAGGTGGAGGGAATTATGAACAGTTCCAAATACCAGTCAGTTTTGGCCCAAAACCTTCAGGCATCTGCTAGAAAGCTGAAGATGAAGAGGAATTTCAACTTTCAACATAACAATGACCCCAAACATACATCCAAATCAACAAAAGAATGGCTTCACCAGAAGAAAATTAAAGTTTTGGAAAGGCCCAACCAGAGCCCAGGCCAAAATTCAATTGAAAATCTGTGGGGTGACTTGAAGAGGGCTGTGAACAAGAGATGTCCTTGCAATCTGACAGATTTGGAGCACTTTTGCAAGGAAGAGTGGGCAAATATTGCCAAGTCAACATATACCATGATGATAGACTCCTACCCAAGAAAACTGAATGCTGTAATTAAATCAAAAGGTGCTTCAACAAAGTCTTAGTTTAAGGGTGTGCACACTTATGCAACCAGCTTATTGTATGTTTTTTATTTTTTATATTATTCCCCTCACATATTTGTTTGTTTTTCAATTGAATTGTACATGTTATAGGTAACATTAAAGGTGATAAAAGTTTTGAAATGATTTATTGTGGTCTCATCTTTTATATCACAAAAACCTGGCATTTTAACAGAGGTGTGTACACTTTTATATCCACTGTACAGGTGAGGTACCACAAAGGCATTATACGCACCACACCTTCTGACTGATGCCATGCACAACACACAATCAGACCACAACAGACACACTCTGGACAGGCCCTGAACAACATCTGCTGCAGCTATGTACAGTTAATGTTGCTAATATTATACACCTGTGAGATATGTCACAAGTCGGAGTATGGGATGGACCTTCACCTAACACACAGTGCAGCCATTTACACAATAGTAATGCACCCCTGTATAGCAGACTGGCTACTCCTATGCATAACTACTTGCTAATATGTTACAGCTACTGCACTGTGATTACCAGTGTGATGCACTGTAGTGAACCCCACCACATGCACATATTGCAACATGGATAAGCTGAACTGTCATGTGCATGGTGAACTGGCAGCCCTTAACATACCTAGGGTATAGGTGAGCCATTACATTACAGTTCCACACTCACTGGCTACACATTGATGTACCCCAGCCACACCAGATGTACCTATGGATTTGTGGGGGAGAGGTATCGTCAGCACACAATGTGGCATTGGTACAGGATAATATGTGCATTTATCAACATGTACAGTACAAGCTGTGATACTACCCAAATTGCTGACATTCACAATATATGTGCACATGTGTGCATTACAAATCCCCACCCACAAATGCGAATTGACCTCACATATGCATACAGGTATGCAGAGGCTGCCACTATGAATGCTACAGTATTAATGTGATGACCACTTGAGGCTTACCTGGATGCTCCTCAGCTGTGGAATCTGTGCCACCCACCTCCACGACATATGTAGTGATGATTTCCTGTGAGCCGGTGGCTGACCCCAGGTATGCCAGGAACTCCTCTGTGGCTGACAGTGGTGGATGTGTAGTAGGCCTTCCCCCTGTGCCAGCATGGTCCCTGGCCATAGCTGCAGCCCTTCACTGTGCATGGTGTATGGGATCTGTAGCATGGTGTGAGACCTGTACGTAGCTCCTGTCCAGCTGTCCCACATCATTCACTGTTGCTACCAGGTCTGTCCACAATGCAGCACATTGTTGCTGGTTGTGATGAATCCTTGACAGCAGCACCTGATGATTGAGTCTCAGGGCAACAAGAATTGCAGAGGTGCCAGCTTCTGAGAAGGGTGGGTTGTGACATCTGTACATCCCACCTGGCAGACATGAACAGAGGAGCACATCACAGGACTGCATACCTGGACATCCACTTTTACCAGCAGTATCCACCGCTAACCCTACATCCTAACCCTGCAATCTATGAGCATAGTATGACTGTGGGTATTGGCAACATAGTGGCAATACAGCATTCGTTGCCCCCTAATCCTGATGTTTCATGCTATTTGCTGCATGTGCTATGAGGTGTTGCAATGCATGTACCTGTTGCACCTATTAATGCTTGTTCATAGCCTGTCTACATGGTCTGCTGTGGTGTTAGCCTCCTACTGTATTAGTAATCACTTGGTCTGTAGGTCCACGCTTCAGGTCTCCCTGGCCTTCCTCCCTCAGATTCTGGACTATATGGCTGACAATGTCCTACAGTTTCCCCAGCCACTGTGGTTGATATGTGTGTCCTGGCAGTATGAAGCACCTACCTCATGTGCATGGATAGACATCCATCTACAAACTCCAGCAAGGAACAGACTGCATGAGAAATGCAATGATAGCAGGAACCTGCAGTCCAAGCTCTGTGCCTGTCAAGGCCACATATCTGGACCCAAACAGGTTGTCATCATAATCAGTACATCTCACACACCACCCACACCTACACAACACACACAACCAGCTGCAGTGATCCTCAAGATACACATCCACAAACAAAGTGGATCTCCAAGGCAGAGCCACACATGAACACCACAGCCATACACAGCACACACCACACATGGTCACACACCTGTGTCCCACAGCGATGAAGGCATCAGCCCATGTCAAACATGTTACATATAGGGGACTCCAGTGGAGACACACTGGTATGTCTCTGACCTGGCTGTGTATGCGGATGGTCACAGTTACCTGTGTGTCACATGACATACTCCACCATATTGTATATGCAGTGCTGTCTTTCAGCAACAGGTACTGTCATGCATCTGTCACAGTACATGTTGGTGTGCCTGACCTGACCTGTATGTCCCTGGACTATATGCACTGAGACATGAGTGAGCACAATGGTTATGTGTCCCAGGCAGGTATATCCCTATCTTACACTGCATTATGCTTTCACCCAGACTGATATCACAATACAATCAGGGAATTATTACCCTTAACATGTGCACATTTGTTCTGTGATATGCCAGGGGTTCCAGTACCTGTTAGTCTGGAATGATATGGTAAACAGACCATGATGCTCTGTGAGAGATGGCCTCACACTGTCTTTACTGGTCTTCATGCATCTGGCACTGGTTCTTGCCAGCACCATAGTGACTTCATTATGAAAAGTGGTGAAGTTATCACTACCAGCATTTAAGTGTCAGTGCAGCACACAGTGAAAGCCATGCTACAAATGCTAAAGGTATATACATGACTTTGCCCTCATTGCAAGCAGTCATAACCCTGGAGACTGCAGACATCTTTGCAGTCACACAGACCATGGTTCAAAGCTGCAGAGAGCAGCCCAGCCTACCTGTTCAACCATCCTATCATATATTCAGATGCCAAAGTGTAGCCAGTAAGGCCATTGAACATGGGGTTTCTGTATATATGAGACACATATACACCTCCACGCTGTACAGGCAGTAAGAAGCACAGGGGACACTGCAGGGGCAGTTCACCATTGCCAGCATACACCTATTCAAATCACAGGTAGCTACCGGCCAACACATGTGACCAGGAAGCCCATTCAGCCTATATGGACCTCATCAACTGTATTAGGGGTCGGGTCTGTACCCTGATCCTGGGTCAGTTGAATGATCCTGACATATATTGTAAGACATACTCATGCCAGCACACAAATGCTCAGAGCGCCATCAACAGTGGAAGTACAAATGCCTTGGTGTGGCCAGGGGCTACCCCCATATGAGGTGAAGGTGTATTGCAGTTGACATTACACAACACAGGTTACCATAGCAGCATCCCTACAGTGTCATCCTCCATGGCAAAGCAGCCATCATGCGGTCCCGTTTGCAGTCACCATCTCCCACAATACGCATCTAGCTGGGGTCAGCCATACATATGCCTCCAATGTGGAATACATCCTCCTGGGGGGTATACACAACCTCAAAACTCACAACCTCTCATTAAGAACTGGCACCAATATCCACACATACACACAAGTGCTATACCTGCATTTGTATACATGCATGTAGTTAGGTATACCCAAAAGGCCTACATCACCCTCTGCTATGATATGTACACCTGTCTGGTGGACATCTGCAATACATACTGTCCATAACAGGGAAGACATACTGCTGTCCAAGGCACAGTAGGGGCAGGTGCCCAATTTGGAGTAATCTCCCCTTGGTGTATACATGGGAATGGGATCAGTCCTGCAAACCTGTATAACAAAGACAGAGCTTATATTGTCTAAATCCACTACAGACAGTCATCTCTCCTACTGCACATATGTCTGCAACAGCACAGGTAGCTCCTGCAGCTGCTCACTTGAGGTGCTCAAGGACACCAGCTATACCAGTCCTGTTACATAGCATACTGGATGCCTGACAGAGTCAGTGTAGGCCTCACCCCCTGTCTTCCCCTCCAGTACATCAGGATAGTTACAGTACCTCTCCCATCTCCCTATATGTAGGGAACAGGTCACCACTGCCATGTGAAAGCTGTGGTATACATGTGCCATGGGAGCCTATCACATCACAGGATGCATCCTTCATGTCCTCAAGCATAACCTTAAAACACCATAAGGAACCATATTCAAAGGAGTACTGACTACCCCCTTTGTCCCAGCCATTTGATGGATGACCACTGTCACCCCTTTACACTAAGGTGGTGCTTCCCCCACTCTGTCACATGATACACCCAACAGCCTAACTAGGCTTTTCTGCAAGGCCATAGCACAGTTTATAGTGAACCCCAGTAATAAGCACATTGGTGACCTGCACACAATCTATCTTGCACACGTAGACTTTGTCAAGGAAGGGTTCATGTCTCTTACACTTGGTTCACCTGTATGACACAGTCACCAAAGCCATGGAGAGAGGGTGACAGTGCAAACTGCCTACCATGACCTGGACAAACTCTGTGACAGTATAACCCCTGTGGCCATTATAGACCTAACACCCCCATGTATGCATCACACCATATGCTACCATAGGGGTCGCACACCAGTGTGCTGACACAACCCTCCTATTCCACATAGGGGAATTCACCTCAAGCAGTTGACCCATAACTATGTGTGCCACCTTTTGTTACATGTTTGGGCCTCTGTTACGTGTGATGTACACTCTTGAGGTGCATGTAACAGCCATTAGCCTATGTCCGACCATGTCTGCAGATGACTGCATGCTGTGTGCTGTCATCAGATGCCCTAGCGATATCGACATCTGCCTAGAAGAGTCTCATACAGATACATGACTGTTGCCAGACACGTGGCCTCAGGCCACATAGCAGGACATGCAGTGTCCTCCTTGGGGAGAGTGACATCCCCATATAGTATCACAGTACTGACAACATCCTAGGCATGCAATCAGTCATGAGGGAGCTGTGGACACAGATCTTTGGCAACATGACATTTCAACACAATATTGCTCCAATTGTAAGGTACACCTTGTACATGGACATCAAGGGACATGGGGTATAAACATCCCTGTATTCCCCCCAATGAGGCCTATTATTGCGTATAATACCCTGACTATCATTCACATCACAAAGTACATGCAGCAGCTGGGGACATCACAGCTGTTCTCCACCAGTGGATATCACGGCATCACACATCTACCATACACCAATAGGCTACAAGGGCAACCCTCTACCTGGTTTCTTACATGCTCCTCAGGGGTGACCTCAGTGTGGCATGCCAGGCAATCACGGAATCCACATTGCTGGACTGCTGCATGAGTTCAACTCATGCTCCACTCTAACACACACACACACACACACCCTACGCCCTCAACCTGATGTGTGACATGAGCTGGGCATGTTGGCAGCTCAGATGTGTGTCCCACGCATTCACCCTGTGGTGGAATGGGCACCCTGTCCACATCAGGCAGGGAAGGTATTTACACCTTTGCAGGCATAACCTGAATAACTGTAAAGTTAACTGCACATACACCCTTGGGATACCACCTGTGTTCCTGTTGGACTGGGGCATCAGGTGCTGCCTTACTTACACATGGGCTAACATCTAGCCTAGGTATATGGCTGCTCAGGGCCCATTGCCTAGTAACCTCATATGGTACCAGGAATACCAGATATGGACTGAGTGCTGTGACAGACTGTGTTGTTATGTGTCCACACCCATCACTACCATCAACTATTGGGTGTCCCGTATGGGCAACGTTACAATACCATGTTATCCAGCCTACATCTGACAAATAGGTAAAGGGTAGTACAAGTGCATGTGGACATTCCAGCAACAGCTGTGCTACAACATAGCTAAGAGCAATGCATATGTGGTGTAGTGTCATCCTCGTAGGTGTCTGATATCTGCAGTACCCAGGTGTTTGCAAAATGTGTACATGTGCCTGATAGAGGTAGACCTCCTGCCAGACAACTGAGGATTTCTGGACACTGGTTGTACAATACATGATGGTTGTGCCCAGAGTTTGGGGAATGTATCTGTGACATGCCAGCCCCCTGGGAACACAGTATGGTACATTAATATCTGGTACTGTATTCATTCCCTTGCATTGTATGCTCGATATGTACACACTGCTGCTGAGGCAGAACCAGTATCCCCCCACAACTAGTGCCTATAACCTGCTGTCCTGCTGCAGGGGGTCACCAGGTATGCTAGCCATCGGTGTCAGGCAATGAGATTCAGGTGTGGAGTACACAGTGACCTAGCCAGCGTACATCAGGAACTGTGAGGGACACCTGGGCAATCTTTAAATTAATGCAAAAGTCGAATAATACAAGTCTGTGCTGAATAAATGCTTCTTGACCCAAAAACTAAATCCAACAAGCAAAAGTAAGATGAAGCAACACCAGGCTATCATAAAACCAGCAACAGTTTATTCAGGAAACAGGCACAGGCAAAGGCATAAGTGCTTTCACAGTATTACAACTGCTTCATCAGATGCTTATGCCTTTGTCTGTCTCCTGAATAAACTGTTGCTGGTTTTATGATAGCCTAGTGTTGCTCCATCTAACATTTGCTTGTTGAATCTTAGAATTAAGCCTGTATGACATTCACAGACTGAGAGGGCCTCACTGACAATACATGATGTGATTTGCCAGCTGTATTGACCAGTACTTACTGACAGTATTGTACAACAGACAATCCAGTAGCAGTCATATGTGAGCTGACCATTGCTGGGGTGAGTCAGGGGCCAGAGCTGTGATCTATCTCACTGCAGACAGAGCCATAAGGGATGGCCATAGGTGCTGGACAGCAAACTAACAGCAACATGTCAGTCCAAGACATGTGGTTGAGACCTACTGTGTAAATTTCTATTTCCCATGACAGCATCCCCCCATCTGCATTCCATTACATGCTTAATTCTATGACCTACCTGGTATATTGCTGTATTCCTCTATGAGAGGACATCCAGTTGTAGTCTCCTACAGAATCACAGTCTGTCTTTTTGAAGAAAGTGTCAGACTTGTTTTCCATATGCAGCAGCTTGCCTTTTGTAGGTAATGCTCATGAACAGGTGATTGCCTGTGCAACAATCTGTGACTCCCACTAGCTAATTGTATCCAGAACAGCTGAGTTGCATTGCCATTAGCCAATGGCATGGGAACACAGTCCTATAATTAAGGCCTTGATGTAGGCCTTGGCCCTTTTCCTGGCCTATTAGGAGGACATTATCAAGTACAAAATCACAGAGGGTATGTAGAAATACTGTTCACTTGGAGTGTTGTGTTATGTCCACAGTTTTGCATGCTATGTGTTGCCATTTTTAACAGAGCTTGTTTTTCTGTGGCAGGTTACTGTTTAACAATGTGAGTTGGGCTCAGTAAGGAGACAGGCAGATGTGAGTGTCATACATCCTTTTTATCTGACTGTGCATGCTGCTGCAGTTGATACTGGTGTATCAGCTGTGCATGTTTGTAAGGGGAGACTGTGATACATGTCCCTGTCACTTGAACATTCCCCAACCCTTTATATCTGGCTGTTGTGTGGATGCCCTGTTCTAGGTGTTTGGGAGGTATGGTAGGTCTGTAGCAGGTAGCTGAACATACAGCTGCATGTGTGGCAGGCCACAGCTGCTGCATTCTGAGCAGGAGTCATACTGGGAATTGTGAAGACATTGGGGAACAGCAAGCTGTATATGTCAATGAGGGAGCAGTGTCAGCTGTTTTTGTCACAGCATGCTAAGGGTGAGGGTACCCATTTCAGTCCAGATGAGGCATGTGCCTCTGGTACATATATTAAGTATTAGTACCATCCAGAGAGTGGTAGGGAAGGTTTAGTACACATATTGATAATTTTGACATGTGTCCTATCTTCCAGGCCTTTGAAATACTACTGTGGGTGGCAGTGGCTGTGGTAGCAGCAAGCAGGTTTGCTGGACATTGCAGGGCTCAGTTATTTGTAAGTTGTATTGCTGAGCATGTAGTTGTCATGCAACAGACTAGACTGTGGGACTGACCTTTGGATTTCCAGATGTCAGACATGCTGAAAATGTTACAGATAGAGCTATGGAGTAAATATGGGAGGTGTAGTTGCAAGACATGTGCATACATACAGTGGTTTACACGGGATTGGCATGGACATGTGTATTTGGATGGCTATGACATGTGACACTGACCTGCCTGTCTTGCTTTTGTGAAATCAGTATGCACTGCCTTGCCATTATGTCAGCACACAGAATAGCTTTGATGAAAACCATGCCATATGCAGGTGACATGACAGTGGACATTCTGCAACAGTCTATGCAGTTGTCAGCTGTACCTGATATGGTAGGCCTCCCGTCAATCGATCAAAATATCTTTGGCAGTGTACTGGTTCAGTGTTTGCATCACAGGCCCAAGTACACTGTCATTTATTACATTATAAGATGTCACTGGTACTCAGGATATCTTGGTAACAACACCAGTAATTCCCCAGAGTTGAGTTGGCTTACTGGTATATTGCAGTGAACTGTAGTTCAGAAGGTCCTGGGGCCAATACTTGGCAGAGGCATCTTTTTTCCCTAATGTTACATTACTATACTGCATAATATATTTAGAAAACAGTAATTCATCAGAGCTGAGTTGCCCTAGTGGTGTGTTGTTCTGACTGTAGTGCAGAGGTTCCTAGGTTCAACACTTGCCATGGCTGGTTATTTTGTTGCTGGGCAGAGCAGTGTCTGAATCAGAAAGGGTAATTAAAGCAGTTTTAAGTGGGTTTGTGTGATGCGCCTCGATGCCAAGCGGCACTTAGATCCACTTAACTTCACTTAGCGTTGCTTATCCCCACTTAAACCCATGCTATTTCCAAAAAGAAAAGAAAAAAATGGTGATAGGAAAGTGGTGAAATTGTGCAAGCAGGGGGAAAAACAATATGAAAGGCAGCTAGGGATGTGCAGGATGGGTGTAGGAAAGGACCATAGCTCTCCATTTCTTGTGCAGCAACAGCTATGCATGATGTGGACAATTTGGAATTTGAAGCCTCACACCCCACAGGAAGGGGTGCGGGTGATATACATTTGTTGATTAATTAATGGGATGGTTGATTCATAGTTTCATAGTATAGTACTAGGCTATCTGCCCTGGGGCATTTGTAAGCCTAGCCATAGTGATGTGACTTTTGCCACCCCATGAAATGGTACAAAAATGTACAGATAAAATCTAGAATACTGTGCCTCTGTCTAGTAGTGACACAGTGAAGGTCCCCTTATATAATAGAATTAGTTTACTGTGCCTCTGTCTAGCAGTGACACAGATGTGACCCCTGGGGTAAACTTACGATCTCCCATCCACTCATCAAGATTTCTCTTGAAGAGATTCAGTGAGGGGCTCTGCCTAATACGAACTGGGATCCTGTTCCAAAGCATGGGAAGCCTCTGGGTTATGAATCTATCCCTCTAGCATGTCCTATTTATACTTGTGTCGAGGTTTAAGTCTTTAGCTCTCATGGTCCTGATGGATTTGGATTTTTTGAGGTGGAGCATGTCCATCAGATCCTGATTGGACATGGCCTTGTATGTCAGGCAGAGATCACCTCTGAGCAGGCAGTATGCTACTGAATAGAGCTGAAGTTTCTTTAGTCTGGCAGAATAAGACATATGTTGGAGACCCTTGATCCTTTTGGTGAGGTACTTTTGTGGTCTCTCCAGCTGTTGCAAGTGCCGGGTGAGGTACATACCAAATGGGGCATTGTACTCAATCATGGGTCTGATGAGGGAGGAATATAGGGGTACAATGACATCCTTGGATCTGGATGTGAAATCCTTCATGATGAGGTGTGCAAGGTAGAATGTTTTTCTAACCACTTTGGCAACGTGGGTGTCAAATGAGAGGTCGCTGTCTACTTGGGTCCCTAGGTCTCTGATTACTTTTTCCGTACTCAGTGGGTTGCTGTCTATGTGATAATTTGTGGGTACTTTGTTTTTTCCAAAAGGGATAGCTATACATTTTTTGGCATTTAGTTTAAGGCCGTGACTACGGCACCAGATGTCCGTTTCAGTGAGGCCTTTTTGTAGGATGTGTGTATTTGCTGGTGTATCAACTATGGCACCTAGTTTGCAGTCATCTGCGAACTTTGTCAGCCACAGCCCTCCCATGTTTGCTTTAACATCTGAGAAATAAATGCCGAACAAGAGGGGTCCCAGGACAGATCCCTGTGGGACACCACTTGTGACTGGCTTTGAGTCTGACATTACTCCAGCGACTTTAACTTTATGGGTTCTGTCCTTTAGCCAGTTTGCAACCCATCTAGTGACATAAGGGTTTACTTTTAAGCTGTTTAGCTTATCTATGATGCCTGAGTGGGGTATTGTGTCGAAGGCCTTAGCCAAGTCCAGGTATGCTGTATGGACTGCTTTGCCCTCATCAATGGCTCTAGTGACTGTTTTGAAAAAGTCAACCAGGTTTAAAAGGCAGGATCTGCCCTTTACAAAGCCGAACTGGGTGGGGTCAAGCGTCTGTAGGTCCCCTATGTTTCTGTTTATGAGTTCCATAATGATTCTTTCCATAGCTTTGCAGACCAGGCTAGTCAAGCTTATGGGGCGATAGTTTCCAGGGTCTGTAGAGGCACCCCCCCTTGTGGAGTGGGACCACTGTTGCTGTACGCCAGTGTTCAGGTACATATCCCAAAGTAAGGCTAAGGTTAAATAGCATTTTTATGTGTGGGTTTAGCTCCCCTTGGAGTTCACGTAACACGCACCCCGGGATACCGTCAGGTCCCATTGATGCTGTGTTTTTTGCTTCGTTTAGCACGGTTCTTACTTGGACATCTGAGATGACAGGGAGAATACATTCAGCTGGGATAAGTATTTCTTCTTTTGGGGGTGAAGGGGGTGAGAAATTTGCACTGAACCTATCAGCCAGAATGTTAGCAATATCTGTGGGTTCAGTGTATTTTTTGTTGTTGTGAACCAATTCTGAGCATATCTGAGGGTTTCCGCCCAGGTTTCTAACATAGCTGAAGAAGGCTTTGTGGTTATCTTTAGTGTTCTTAGCGATTTTTCTCTCAAAGTTTGCCTTGGATGTTTTTATGAGAGAACGTAGTTTTCTGCTAATGTTGATCAGAGATGTCTTCCCTTCATGGGATTTCACTCTGACGTGCAGTAGCTTCCTTCTTTTGTTATACAATTTGTTTATGGCTGAGGTCCACCAGACAGGATGCTTACATTTGGTGGAGAGGGACTTGGATTTGTTTGGGATTGCGTGATCCATGCATTCTTGGAGATGTCCATAGAAAGCATTTGTGAAGGATTCGGCATTGTGGGATGTGGTATCCACTGGCACAGTGGGCTTAAAGGATACCATCTCAGTCTTAAGAAGAGTGAAGTCTGCTTTTGAGAAGTTTTTCACTGTGGTCTTTTGTGCTGGGGTGGAGGTGGGATATGTATATCCAGGGTGATTAGTTTGTGGTCAGATCTCACTAGTGAGGGGTATACTTCTGGTGTGGAGCATTTTGTCCCCATGTTTGTGATTATCAGGTCTAGTATATTATCTCCTCTAGTGGGAGAGGTGACTAGTTGTTCCAGTGCATTTGAATTTATGAATTCCAGGAACCTTTGGGCTAGGGTATTAGGGCTAGAATAATGTACCCAATCTATGTTTGGGTAGTTGAAGTCTCCCAGTATGATGGTATTTTGTGATACATTCATATCCTTCAATGTCTTCAGGAAGGCTGAGTGGGGTTCTTGAGATTGGGAGGGTGGTTTGTAACATGCTACCAGTTGTATAGCAGTTTTGCCTATGGTTAGTTGCACCTGTATGGTCTCTGATGCTTCATGTGTTGCTACTAACCTGGAGGTGTGGGTGTCCTTTATGAATATGGACACTCCCCCTCCCTTTGTGGTTCGGCCCGGGTTTTGGGGCTGAAAAGCATGATACGAGGTATAGCCTGGTAGTGCTGGGGTGCTCTCAGGAGCCTTGAACCAGGTTTCAGTTATTGCACAGACGTCGATGTTCTCCATGCTGCGGAGTGCATCAAGTGCCTGCATCTTGAGATTTAGACTTCTGGCATTGAGCAGCATTACCCTTAGTTTTTTTCCATTTTTGTTTTCTAAGGAGGTGGGTTTGTCTTTTGAGCCTTGCCTAAAAAAGGCACTATGGGGGTGGCAAGAGCCTTAGCCAATATCCGGAAGCCCAGTGGTGACAGGTGTAAGCCATCCCTTGTGAAGCAGCGTGGCTTTTCCACCATATCATCCCAGGCAGACAGACATTGGATCCCCTTAGAATGACACCAGTACTTGAGCCAATTGTTAAAGCTGATCATCTTGTCTTTGTATTGTGGTATCATTCTTGGTGAGGGCAAGATGCTGCTCAGGGTCAGGGTCATACCAGCCTGGGCTACATAATCGGAGAGCTCCTCTATGTCTCTTTTCATGTAGTCCAGGGAGGTACATCTCAGGTCTTTCACACCAGCATGGACAATGACGGAGTCATATTTGTACTTGCTTTGGAGTGACCTGAGTGTGTGTGTTATGTGGTGGATCCTAGCTCCCGATAGACAGCCCACAGTCACCTTCTCCTTGTTCAGCCTGGTCAGTGGGACATCAGTGTGTCTGACTATGGAGTCACCTATTACTAGTGTATCAGGCAAGGTGTTTGGCCTTTAGGGCTGCGATTGGTTGACACACTGATTTATTGAAGTATGTGTTGCATGTGTTTTGTTTTGAGGTGGTGGATTTTTGGATGTCTGCTTTGGGAGCCTCTGTTGTTTTGGTAAGTTTTTTATTAGAGCCTCCGAGTATGTCTTTGTGTTTTTATGTGTTTGGTTTGCAGTTGTGGTAGGTCTATGTGGGACTGGGATTGTTGTGTATGTGATTGCCATCTCCTCCTGTCTGGTCATGCCAGCCCTGAGTTGAGAGAGTCCAGCCTCCAGTTTGGCTATATAGTTGCATCTCTCACATGTAAGTGTGTTTGTTGGGAGGAGGAGAGGGTTGTCTGTGTACATGAGACAATTGTAGCATTGTCTCAAGATGCCCAGATTGACCAGCTGAACTGGAGACAATGCCAGTAATCTACCACTCGACATGCTAGAACAGTATAAGGGAGTGGTATACCTTTAAGGGAAGTGGGTATTCACAGGGGTGGTAAGTAGATGTAGTGCTTTACTTAGTACGAGAGTGCTTACTTAGTAGAGAAGTATTGAGAACAAGTGCTAGGCTTATAATACAGTGAGTTTACTGGTTATACTATGAGTAGAGCTTCCTTAAGGGAAAATTTGAAGAGCAGACTTGGCAGAGCCAGAAAAAGTTTAACCTTGTTTAACCAAGTTTAACCTTCTTTAACCGCGGCGCTATGCTTACTGACATAAAAAGCGTGCAAACGCGGATTTTAAACAGTGAACTACAAAAGAGCTAGGAATGGTCCCAAACAACCAATTACTACAGCTTCTTGTGCTGAGGTCATTTCCCCCAAGGACAGGTAGGCTGCTCAAGGCTCCCCACTCCCACTGGTGAGCAAAGAAACTTCCTTCTATCCAAGTAAGGTAATGGACAACACAGGAACTACACCACAGCCCAGAATACAACAATGCCTGTAAACTTATCTAAGCTAGTCGAGGAAGGCGGGAAAACAAGGATTATTTTTTTGTTTTTTTGTTTTTTTTTGGTAGAAACACACAGAAAATGCAGAGACAATGATAAATTAGTTACACAGGCTAGCACACTTTAGTGGGAAGCCTCCACAGTTAAATTAAACAAACAAACAAGCAAACATTCGATCAAATTCGACTAAATGTAACTTTAAGTGCAGATTTTAAAATAAATGCAGCAATCAGTTAAAAAACAGTTCAGGCTAGTTCAAAGTAAGCTACAGAAGCTATTTCCAGTGAAAAAAAAGCAAAGATACTTAAATCCAGAAGGTAGTCACTTTTTCGAGTTCCTTGCTGCTAGGACCACTCTGTAAACCCACGTGGAGCTTGTCTGAGCAGTATAGCCAGAAAAAAACACCCAGAGGCAGATTTTAAACAGTGAACTAGAAAAGAGCTAGGAATGGTCCCAAACAACCAATTACTATAGCTTCTTGTGCTGAGGTCACTTCCCCCAAGGACAGGTAGGCTGCTCAAGGCTCCCCACTCCCACTGGTGAGCAAAGAAACTTCCTTCTATCCAAGTAAGGTAATGGACAACACAGGAACTACACCACAGCCCAGAATACAGCAATGCCTGTAAACTGGTCTAAGCTAGTTGAGGAAGGCGGGAAAACAAGGATTTTTTTTTTGTTTTTTGGTAGAAACACACAGAAAATGCAGAGACAGTGATAAATTAGTTACACAGGCTATCACACTTTAGTGGGCAGCCTCCACAGTTAAATTAAACAAACAAACAAGCAAACTTTTGATGAAATTCGACTAAATGTAACTTTAAGTGCAGATTTTAAAATAAATGCAGCAATCAGTTAAAAAACAGTTCATGCTAGTTCAAAGTAAGCTACAGAAGCTATTTCCAGTGAAAAAAAAGCAAAGATACTTAAATCCAGAAGGTAGTCACTTTTTTGAGTTCCTTGCTGCTAGGACCACTCTGTAAACTCACGTGGAGCTTGTCTGAGCAGTATAGCATGGTATAGCAGTCATGGCAGTGTATGTGTGGGAGAAATGGTGACCTATGTATGAGATGAAATTTGTTTTTTGGGACAGATGCCCTTTTGTTTTTTGTATTTTAATGGATGACCCTGTACACCATCCCTGGAAACTGGTGAAAGTGGGATGTTAGGGAAGGGTTGTAGGTATGTTTGGGGAGGTAAGTTGGGTAGGACAGGTTGAATTTGCTGACAGGCAGGACAGCAGAAACATGAAAGGATAAACACCTTGGATGAGGAGGGTGGTTGGGAATCAGAGGACCAAGTGCCCCTAGATGGAAACAGTGGGACTGAGGTCTCCACTCATGGGCAGTCACCACTGCCCTTTCACGACCCTAAAGGTGGCTGTGCTGGGGGCTGGGCTCTAGGGCCAGCCTGCTTCATGAGGCGTTGCAAGTCTGCCCTCGATCTGGTGCAGATAGTCATCCAAATCTTAATGGATGACCCTGTACACCATCCCTGGAAACTGGTGTCGGGTGACAGCACCCTCTCTGTGCCTGCATCTGGTGGGGGGGCAACCCCTGAGGCAGTTTCACCCAGGGGGGTGCAGGACCAGCAGAGGAGGCAGCTCCAGGTTGCAGCATGATGGCTGTTCCAATTAACCCAGAACAATAGAATTGCATAGCATTTGGAATACAGGCATAAATGGGATAACAGTCATTGTTGCAACAGCATGCCAGTAGCAGTTACAGAAAAATGTCAACAATGGTGGAATTTCAACAAGGTATGTTAGTATGCAACCACTTGAAATATATAACCAATAATTCAACACAAGGCCCAACATTAGGTTTACAGAAGCATATATGTGTAAATGAAAACATACCCGTAGTATAACAATAATATTTTGTGATGCAGATAAGGGGTGGGGCACAACTGTATAGGCTATATTTTTCACAACAATACTGCTCAATACTCTACAGGTCTGGCTTTACTTTACATCTACATGTGCCCTAAAGCTTCTGTAGCACATACATACCTCTCAAGCTGTTGACATGGAATGGTATGGGGCAAGCTGTAAGAACTATAGGTACATAAATACAGGGAATTTATACATGTCAGGGTAACATATATGACTAATGAGGTGTACCCTGCAGTGATGTTGTGAGAGTGTGCTACAGGCATACTACAAATGGAGTTATATTGTGTCCAAGGTTAATGGCAACAGTGATCAGTACCCATGACAGTGTGACACATGAGAGGCATGCATCGGCCACAGTGCATGATGTATATACCTATCCTGCTGTCATTTGTAGGCATGGGGTTGGTCTACTGGCACACATTCAGAGATGCACCAGGCATACAGCTGTACCAATAGTGGAACATTTAATTTGTCTAATTCAGTTGGAATGCTACTGTACTTGCTGATGTTTTATTTAATGGAGTGTTATAAACTTGCTGAACACTGCTGTTTACACACTAGTACATCTGGACACAGTTCATAGGTTCATAGATTCATAGGTTCATACTAGGCTATCTGCCCTAGGGCATTTATAAGCCTAGCCTGAGTGTGCTTGGCTTTCGCCACCCATTTTAAATTAATATTTCTATGCCTTTTTTTGAGGTTAGTATACTGTGCCTCTGTCTAACAGTGACACAGAAGTGATAGCCGGGGTAAACCTACGATCTCCCATCCACTCATCAAGATTCCTCTTGAAGAGAGTCAATGTGGGACTCTGCCTAACCTGGACTGGGATTTTATTCCAGAGTGAAGGGAGCCTCTGGGTTATGAATCTGTCCCTCCAGCATGTCCTATTTATTTCAGTGCTGAGGTTCAAGCCTCTCGAGTGCATAGCTCGATGGGATTTGGATTTTCTGAGGTGCAGCATGTCCATTAATTCCGGGTTGGACATGGCTTTATACGTCAGGCACAGATCGCCTCTGAGCAGGCGGTATGCCACTGAGTAGAGCTGGTGTTTATCCGGGCAGCATATGGCATCTGTTTGAGCCCTTTGATCCTCTTGGTGAGGTACTTTTGGGGTCTTTCCAGTTGCTGCAGGTGTCTGGTAAGGTACATCCCAAAAGGGGCATTGCACTCAATTATGGGCCTGATGAGGGATGAGTAAAGACGCACGATGACCTCCCCTGATCTAGATGTGAATCCCTTCATGATTAGGTGGGCTATATAAAATGTTTTTCTAACCACTTTGGCCACGTGGTTGTCAAATGAGAGATTGCTATCAACTTGGGTCCCCAGGTCCCTAATGACTTCTTCTGTACTTAATGGATTACCACCTATGTGGTAATTTGTGGCACTTTGTTTTGCCAAAGGGATGACTATACACTTTTGGCATTTAGCTTGAGGCCATGGCTCTGGCACCAGTTGTCTGTTTCTATGAGGCCTTTTGGAGGATGCTTGTGTCGGCTGGAGAGTTGATTATGGCACCCAGTTTGCAGTCATCTGCGAACTTGGTCAGCCACAGTCCTTCTGTGTTGGCCTGTACCGCTGAGAAATATATACCGAACAAGAGAGGTCCCAGGACTGAGCCTTGTTGAATGCCACTTGTAACTGGTTTGGAGTCTGACATGGCTCCAGCAATTCTAACCATGTGGGTTCTGTCCTTGAGCCAGTTTGCAACCCATCTAGTGACATAGGGGTTTATATTTAAGCTGGTGAGCTTATCTATAATGCCCGAGTGGGGTATTGTATCGAAGGCTTTTGCAAGGTCCAGGTAGGCTGTGTGGACCTCCTTCCCCTCGTCAATGGCCTTGGTGTCTGTTTCAAAGAAATTGACCAGGTTTAAGAGGCAGGATCTGCCCTTAACAAAGCCAAACTGGGTAGTATCCAGTGTCTGTAGGTCAGTTTATTAGTATACCTTTCATACAGCTACTACAAATATTTCTTTACCTGTAAGCCCTGTGGAGAAAATATGTGTAAACACTACATGACAGTTTCTACAAACAGTCTAGACTACTTGTCTGTTACTGTAAATACATCTTAGTACTGATCCCTGGATTCAAACCCTGGTCTGTGTGTGCAAAAATGAACAACACATCTATTTGTTATCACACTGCGTTACTAGGACACTGCTGTGTACTGGTTTACTGATTTGTGCCTAAAGCTCACTTGGTTACAAAGTCTGACCTGGTAATATAGGTAGAGTGTCACATGATGACTGCAGTGACAGTTGAACATGCATGCATGAGATTCATGTATGACAGAGATAGTAGGGGAAGTGTGTTTTAATAGTTGGAATGCAGGTGTACACATTTAACACCTAGTGGATGGGAATATGTATAGTATATTTGCAGTGTACTGCTATTACAGTCTCATACTTGCCTGCATCAGTAAAAATCAACTGCCAATCATTAGCGGACCGGAGTTCCACTGTGGTGACCCCTAACTGGAAAAATCCGAAAGACACAAACAAACAAACTTGCCTGCATCGGTGTGCCTATACTCAGGAATGTGTATAGCTGAAATGCAAATGTTAATATAAGACAATCCTGAGAGAAACACACTATAATACATTATACATTACTATTACAGTTCAGATCCTCGTCCGTGGAAGGTTGGGCACCAGGCTGGCAACTCGATACCATAAAACTTCATTGCTGATCATGAGCAGAAAGGTGATCCGCTGTAGTGACCCCTAACCAGGAAAAGCCAAAAGAAGAAGATTACAGTTCAGATCTTAGTACAAAACATATATCAAATTGCATTTTATCTTGTTGTACAGTTCCACATCTACACTTTAGCATAACAGTTTTTTATCAGCCAAACTCCAGTCACTTCATGGTGTCATAGCCATATTTGCTGTGGAGCAGCTGTACAATTGGATTTCTTCAAAAACAGACCAGAATAAGCACAACACTTGGGGGAAAGAACTTTATTGAGAGTGACATGACACAGTGGTTTATTACATTCACAATTCTGACTGCAGTTGTACTGTATATCCTGTAGATGATGAATGAATGTCATTTATTAACTTCACAGTTTCAGTCACCGTGTACTTTATTACAAGATCCTTAATATTAATACAGTATATACTTATGTCAATCCTACACAGTATTATACAGCATTACCCTTTTTTGCATCAATAGTAGCATGCTTCATGCCTTCATCTGTATTGCACAGTAACTGGCATTACTCACTATTACACACTATCAATGTGGGTCTAAGAAGACATTTATTGCAGTACACTCAGAACACAGTATACCTACTGGCAGTACACAATGTACTCTTTCTTCTTTATTGTACTATATATTGCAAGATAGATCTGTACTCACCACACTGTTGGCGCATCCTTGCTAGGTGCCCTGCATAGGCCTCTAGGTTATGAGCCCTCTCCTCTGCAACTCTGGGGGGAAAACTCACCATTATGCATACTTGTCTATCAGATATTCATACAATTTGATATATCACAGTTTGCTATACTTACAAATGTCTGGGTCATTGCGCTTCCAAGCATCTTGGATCCAATGGACCAAGACCCCCCCCCCTTCTTTCACTTCAGGTTGTCATAATGATGATGCACCTGCTCACCAGTGTGGGGGATTCCAGTGGCATTGGTGAGGTCATGTTCCAGGCGTTACCAGGTCTCAGACCTGTACTCAGAGCCCTGGTACTGGCCCTGCAGCAATCAGGTGTCATGGTCTTTCACTAAGAGTCCAACCATGACCCTGGACTCCAACATCCCTCAACACTGTGCCCAAAAGCTCACTCTCTGTCTAACTCCAGCCATAGCTCCTGCAGTGATAAAACTCCCAACAGGTTCTGGTTGTATTCCCGCCTGTGCAGCTTTAATAAGGCTATTTTCCTGCCCTTTGCGACCATTGGCAGTGCTTAAAGTGGCAAATGCTTAGCAGTGCTTAGCAGTGCACAAACCCACTTAGCTGAGCTGAGGACTGCTTAGACTGTGATTGCTTAAGCATTGTTTGGCTTGGCTTAGCAGTGGTTTGGGAGCTTAGTTGAAGGCAAACTACATATTTTACAAATGAAAAAAAAAGCATTTTGAAAGTCATTCTTTATAAGGGCTGCTTTTATTATTATGTATGCCTTTTACTTTATATCTCCTAACCTTATGTATTTTAATTACATTATCTTGGAGTGTGACTGCCATGTATTGGACACATGTATAACTGGAGCTTTGCTCCATGGGACTCCACTGAAAATTGGCTTGTGGATCAGCTGGACTAACCCAATTAACAAATGTCATTAATACATCAATAAAAGATAATAATGATGTATAAAATATTGCTATCACATATACAAGCTGAATGGCCTGTCCTTGTATTCAAATTGTGTACCTACTGCTTACAAACCCCAGACTCTAACCATTCAGCTAATGGAGATGTGAAGTTTTCAGCTATATATTTCTATATAGCTTTCTGTTACATATAGGCATTGCTGAGCAATGTACCGTGCTGCACAAACCAGTTCAGCTATGCTTAAACTTGACCTTTTGGGAAAAAATTAAAAGCATTTAGTTTCTATTTTTAGATATCTGGCACTTGCTTATTGTCACGTCACACAAACAACAAAACAAAACAAAAAAAAACACACAGGGACAAAATGACATTTCCGCATTTAATTGCACTGCATTATGGCACTAAAACTTTACAGGGTGTGTGTTACGGACACTGAAACACACCCCCTACATATTTATTTTATATACTGCCCAGGGCACAGTTACACTTTCATATTTTAGTGCTGTACAGCACTTTGACAGTACAGGGGTGTGTTACAGACACTGTAACACACCCCCTGTGTAGCATAAATAAATACAATTATAAATAAAGTGTCCGAGGACACTTTCTTTAATATTTTAGTGCTGTATTGTACTTTCACACTGCAGGAGGTGTGTTACAGACACTGTAACACATCCCCTGTATGAAAGTATTTCATAGTATTATAAATAAGTGCCTGAGTACACTTTCTGTGATGTTTTGGAGCCATACAGCACTTTGACAATGCAGGGGATGTGTTACAGGCACTGTAACACGCACCCTGTGTGGCATACATAAATAAAATTATAAATAAGTGTCCTTGGACACTTTCTTTAACATTTTATTGCCCTACAGTGCTTTCACAGTGCAGGGGGTATGTTATACATCTCTGAGCACTGTAACACACCCCCTACCACTTTTTCAGTAACCATGTAAATGGCTACCTCTCAGTATCATACCTTTATTAATATGTAAGGTGCACTGCCAAGGGGGAGCTGCTGCCACAGGCACCATTCACTCTGTGTAGGAATTACACTATTCCTACATGGAGTTTATTAAATCTGGGGGATAGTTTCTGGACTTTTAAATGATTATAGCTATAAAAAGAAATTGGAGCATCTTACTAAGTGATGAACTCTTAAAAATATTGTATTTTGCTTAGAAAGAGACATTGTATTTTAGTTAAACTAATTCACATATTTTTATCCTAAGATAGTAAGATCCTATATGCAGCATACATAATAGTCAGCCACAGTAAAGTCTTTCAACGTATTTCACAGAAACTCATACAAGTACTGCAAAGTTGTACACATCCCATAGTATTTAATTGTGTACTAAGATAAAAAAACTCTTAGCTGTTACAATCCAGACCGTACTTACTAAGCTGGAATCCTACCAAAGGATTCCCATGCAGAACATCACAGTGACACTGACCATGGACTCCCACTGCTGCTTTTTATATCTACTGCAGTAATTAGATTTATACCACTTTTCAAAATTTTCTGGCTGTCTGCTACTTGCCATCTTACCAATGAGAAAGACACTGTATCAGAGAGTCTTTGTTTCATTGTCTAGGTCTTGGGAAGGGTGGAGCAGAAATCCAGAAAACTGTGTAGTCAGGTATAAAGCATCTCCTGCACAGGGTATCACATTCATTGTTGCTTTGTACAAGGTCAACTTGAGATCAACATTTGTTTACTTAAAAATTAATAAATGAAACTAGGAAAAGTGCCCCAAGCTGAATGGTATCCTGGGTGGCTACCTAGTTTCCCTACACACACACACACACACACACACACACACACACACACACACACACACACACACACACACACAAACACACACAGCATCATTATCATCATCATCATCCCCTTTTTCCCATTTACATGGGGTCGGGGTATCGTATTAACTGTCGCCAACTCTCTCGATTCAGTGCCACTCTCCTGCCTTCTTCAACACTCATGCCTGACTGTCGCAGATCTTCTTTCACACAATCCATCCACCTCTTTGCTGGGCCTCGCTTCCTCTTACCTTCTTCCTGTCTGTCCCAAATCTCCCTCACCAGATTGTCTTCTGCTTTTCTACACATGTGCCCATACCATCGTAATCTGCTCTCTTTGATCTTTTCTGCAATCGGAGCTACTTTGGCTTCTGCTCTTATGTCCTTATTTCTTCACCTGTCCCGTGGTGTGCATCCTACCACCTTTCTTAGGCACTTCATTTCCATCACCTCTAGCTTCTTCAACTGTTCTGCCTTTACTGCCCAGGTTTCTGTACCATACAGTAGTACTGGTCGCACCACTGTCTTGTACACCTTACTTTTCAGCTTCTTTGGCATTCTTTTGTCATATACTACACCTGATACTCTATGCCAGTTGGCTGCAGCCCCTCTGATTCTAGCTTTGACCTCTTTATTCAGACTACCCTTCTCCTCAACCACCCCTTCCAGATACTTGAAGCTGTTTACTTGCACCACTATCTTCCCATCTATCTCTATTATCAGCTTCTTCTGATTTCCCCAATCTGCTGCCATTACCACTGTCTTATCTGTGCTTAGTTTCATCCTATGTGCCTTCAGATTTGCATTCCATTCTCCTATCCTTTGCTGAAGTTCTAGATCAGAGTCTGCCTGTACTGCCACATCGTCTTCATACAGCAGCTTTGTTGCGCTGACCCCTCCAACCTGTTTGCTGATGTAGTCCATTACCAGTATGAACAGCAGTGGGCTCAGAGCTGAACCCTGGTGTACACCCACTCCCACTGGGAACCCCTCAGTGAGGCCAAACACTGTTTGTACTTGAGTCACTGGGTCCTTGTATATAGCCTGTACTAATTCTACCAATGTTTCTGGGACTTCAAACCACCGCAGTACTGCCCAGATCAGCTTTCTTGGGACTTTGTTATATGCTTTCTCCAAGTCTAGGAAAGCCCAGTTTGACTCTCTCCTCTTCTCTAGTTTCTTCTCAAGTATCTGTCTCAATGCAAACATCGGGTCAATTGTGCTGCATCCTGATATGAATCTGAACTGTTCATCTCCCATCTTACATTCTACTATTCTGCGTATCCGTTTATCAATCACCCTCTCCAGAACTTTCATGTAATGTGGTAGGAGTTTGATGCCTCTGTACTGTCCACAGTTGTGGATGTCCCCTTTGTTCTTTTACACTGGCACAAGTATACTTATTCTCCAGTCATCTGGGATATGCCTTTCTCTCCACACTGCAATTAGTACCCTCAGGAGCCATTTCTCCCCTAGCTCACCAAGCATCTTTATCATATCTGCTGTGACCTCATCTGAGCCTGCTGCTTTCCCTGACTTCATTTTCCTTAATGCTGCTCTTACTTCTTCTAAGCTGGGCTCCTCTTCTACTCTCATTGTAGGCTGTTTCTGGGACAGTACCACTTTCGTGGGGTTTTCTTCATTCAGAAGCTGCTGGAAATACTCCTTCCATCTGCCTTTGATGTCCTGTGGGCTGGTAAGAAGGTTGTTGCTGGAATCCCTTATGAAGGGTGTGTGACTATCTTCTTTATCTTTCTGTCTTTGCCTTGCAACCTGGTATAGTTTCTTTGTGCCTCTTACTGAGTCACTTTCCAAAAGCTGATAGAGTGCCTCTGATGCCCTATTCTTTGCTATTGCAACTACTTTCTTAGTTTCATTGCTAGCCAACCAGTAGTCCTTCCTAGCTTGGTCAGTCTTTTCAATCTCCCACTTCTTCCTGCACTCCTTCTTTCTTTTGATTACTTCCTGCACTTCTGCATTCCACCACCCACTTTCCATATGTACCTTATTTTCATACCTGGCTCGGCCACATATCTTTTCTGTAGTCCTAACATATGGTGTTTTTAGGCGCTGCTACTCTTCTTCAACTCCACCTATTTCCTCCTCTTCTTGGGGTGCGAGAGCCCTGAGTAATTCCTTGAACTGCTGTACTTTCTCTCCAGTCAACTTCCAGGTCTTCAGCCTGGTCTCTGTTGACCTTAGAGCCATCTCTGACCACTGCTTGCAGCTAATTGTGGTAACTACTGATTTATGCTGTGAACCAACTGTTTCACTGGGGATGACTTTGCAATCATGGCGTCTACCCCAGTGCCTTTTCCTTACTAGGAGGAAGTCTACCTGAGTTGCATGTTGGCTACTCTTGTATGTGATGTTGTGACTGTCTCTCTTTCTGAACCATGTGTTGGCTACTATCAAGCCATTTGCCAGACAGAAGTCTAGAATGGCTTCTCCTTCTTTATTCCTATTGCTCCAGCCATGTGGACCCAGGCAGTCCTCATATCCTGTTCTGTCTGTCCCGATATGTACATTTAAGTCACCCATTATCAACACCAGTTCATGTTGTCCTGCTTTATCTAGTAGGTCCTGCAACTGCTGTCTGAATGCACTCTTTTCCTCACTATCACAACCCTGCTGTGGGGCATAGGCTTGGATTATGAATATTGTCCTATCATTACACTGGAGTCTGATTGCCATGAGTCTGTCATTAATTCGATGATATCCCTCACTGACTTCTGAAGCCTCTGTCTCACCACAATTCCTACACCATTTCTAGCCTGTCCACCACCTGAGTAGTAGAGTCTGGATCCCAAGCCAAGTGGCTTTGTTGCACTGCCCTTCCATCTCATCTCTTGGATACCTAGGATGTCCAGCCTCTGTATCATCATGTCATCCACTTCTAAGCTGTGTCCTGTCAGTGAACCTACATTAAGCGTAGCAATTCTCAGTTCATGTTTGGCAGGTTGGTTGGTTTTATGTCCAGCTGTTTCACTCAGCAGAGCTATCCCAGGTAACCCAGGCTGGGCAACTACACACACAGACACACACACACACACACACACACACATATATATATATATATATATATATATATATATATATATATATATATATTACAGAAGGAATGATTTATGCATTTTGTGAATGTTTCAAGGTGTATAAAGGAGAAATGAAATTTCCACTCTGATTGAAGTTTTGGAAGAAATAAACTTCCAAATAAAATATCAGAAATCAACCATGTTTCAAGCCCTTTAGTTAGACATTTCATAAAAAATAATTACGCATAGGAATTTAAATTCATAATGTTATTACATAGACCAATCAAAATAGTTGTTATATAAAAAACATTATTTTGTAATAAAATATCATGTAATACATATCAACCACTAGGATTAAATGCAGACATAAACAGGCAAACATTTTTATGAATTATGAATTTATGAAAGGGTACTCAGCACATGAATAGCATCATGGTTGTACTGAAACTGGGTACTGAGACTTTAAAGCTATGTATTGAGAATTAATTGGTTAATTGTTGTGTGTAATTATAATATAACTAGTGCACATAACTAAAGTTTTGTTTGTCCTCCTTAAAAGATTTTGGAGATTAGTGCCAGAAATTTTAAACAAAGACTGAAAAGTTATTTTTTTTCACACAAACATATTTTTTACTTACATCAATAACCTCTCAGTTGAGAGCTGTATATAAACCACTGTTACTTTTGGATGGGATTAAAAGAGAAACTTGGTGAGGGAGGGAACTATTTGTAAAGGATGATATAAGATTCAGAAGTGACTTTTGCAGCATAGTGCATTCCTCCAGTAGTCCCACCCCCCAGATAAGATAGGGAAGTCATACCAATTTCTTCACTTGACTAATAATGTAAGCCATTACACATCTGCAATCCATACTCCCTCTGTAGTTACTCCCAATCTATACCTTTGGCAGGAATTACCATGAAAAATAATGTTAGCAAACAGCTGTTTTAACAGTCATATAAAACATCCTCCACTAAAAAATACAAAATGTTCAACTTTACAGGGATATATTCGGTCAGCAAAAATACATCACTTGCAGACCACAATGATCTTCAATTGGAGTGAATACTAGCTTCACTGGAAAGGGGCATCATTATCTCATTGGTCCAAACAAAGTGGAGAAGCACTCCATATGAAGAATAAACAGCTTCCTACAGAATCCAGTGATTCTGCCCTGCATCACTGCAGACTATCCCTCTGTGTGTTCTCCGTGCACTACTGACTATTTCCTTGGGTAGAATTTAATGTTACATAACTTGCACAGTGAACACACTCAATCTTGATATACATATATATTTTCTCACTCTATTTTTTATGGCTATGCTTGATTATTTTGATTTTCATTCTTATCTTTAGTCCTAGATGTTTAATTTATATATATATATATATATATATATATATATATATATATATATATATATATATATATATCTATATTTATCTATATATATATATATATATATATATATATATATATATATATATATATATATACAGATATATACACACACAAACACACATTTTTGTTTATATATAGTTTGTTAGACTACTGATTTTTATTTATTTTTTCTTTTCTTTGTAATGCTTTTAATTATCTGATGATTATTTTACTATTAACTTGAAGTGCTCATATTTTGATATGCATAATCAGTAATATGAACTATCACATTAGTACATTCAAGCATAATGAGATCCGAGGAAGCCCTTTAGTTTAACAGAAATGGGCAAAAGCACTTTTCAATAATAATTTTTTGGTAAGCACAAGATTAGCAGTATAATTCTTTTTTGAGTTCAGATAACCACCGTACTCTTCTCCTCTAGCATCACAGTATTTCAAGCAGACGTGAATCCCACTGCTATCTGTTTGATTATTATTTACTATAGTAATATAATATAAAGACAGGACTAGATGTTTACATTATTATTTGTCACTATATCCATCACAATGACTAACAGATACACAGTGGTTTTGTACTTACTTACTTAGAGTATACAGCACCAATCACAATAAAAAATACTAGCTAAGTATGTATCACTGTTCCAATCACTGTCACTGAATGTGATCTGTTTATGTGCTCATGGATTATTACCTTCATTGTAATTTACATGGCTTTTTGTATAGAAAATACAAACATATGTATTAATTGTTACTTATTGGAATAACTTAGATTTGATGAAGCTTTGAGAACAATGAAAGTGGTCATCATTTGCTTTTAGTTAATAAACCATGGAATCAACAAGCGATACCAGCTTGAATCCTGTTTCCTTGTTTTTAGTAAGAATGCAAGGTGATCTTTAACATGGATCTTACATTAGCATTTATGACAACAGTTTTTTTGAGCATGTCAAATGCTATCATTCCTGTACAACTGGTTTTACCTATTTTTGGTACACACACACACACACACACACATATATATATATATATAATGTGTATATTTATATATATATATATATATATATATATATATATATATATATATATATATATATATATATAAAACCTGTATGAAAGGATATTCACTATAGTATACATAGTTATACAACAATGGAAAACATAATGGTTTAAACATATGTGTAAGGATAAGTTGAATGCAGTTATCCCTCACACATCCACCACAGTATGCCACAGTGATTGCACTTAAGCTCCACAGGCAAAGTTAATAACTACCTCAGACAAATTGTACTTACCTGAATTCCACGATATAAACCATACTAAGTAACCCATAACTCTCTCTAGTTAAATCAGCTCTTCTATATGTATAATAATACTTAAAGGACCACTATAGGAAAAAAACACTTTTTTCTATCTTTTCTTGAATTTCTATACATTGCTAACTCTTATTCATCAGAAAGTATTGGTCACTACCAATTTTCTTGTGTTTGTAACCCTCAGTGTTCTTCTGGGGACAGACATCCTGATCAGAGCATGCTTTCCTCTAAAGCTAAATCTTCCACATAGCGCAGCCGTTGTTCAGAGTATAATGCCCATGGCTGGACTGTCACATCTCAATTCCATTCACTTAGAATGGAAGAATAGAGAAGCAGTGCTAATTTTGAGAGGCCTCTGTACTAGTAACACTTACAGTTCTGCAGTGCCTCTTACAAATCTCTTTCTGAGTGATGTGGTACACATTCTTTGAAAAAAAAACATCCAGAAATATCAACTCATTGCTGACACAACATACTTTTTTTGAGAGATACTGCTTTTGTGTGCTTCATTTCATTCTCAAGTTACTCATCCCATTTTCCCTCTCTCAGTAAGCCACAGTATCACATTTCCTACCCTACAAAGTTTAGTTAGTCAGCTATTCATAGGGATGGGAATCAGACAGAACTGTCTGTGTGGTGTGCCAGTAGAAATGTTCCTGCATTTCTCTTCATATTCATGTCATCTGTGTCATGCTGTTAGCCCAGCTATCTGGAATTTTGTAAATAATCCTATGTCATTTGGGAATATTGATATGATTTATACAAAACTATATGTTATGTACTGAGCTTCAAGAATGTAACCACAGCACACCATGCTGGAACATAGAAGATTAACTTGCAAAACATAAGAATAGTTGAGGTTAATTTACTTTATAGCTGGACCATAAACAATAGATGTTATCTCCCAGTTTCAGTTCAACAGCAGACACAATGTCTAGTTCTAGAAGTTTTTCTATTCTCTTGAAAGAAAAGTAATTACTAGCTTTAAAATGTAAAAGTGTTTTATTGTTTTGCAACTTCCAGGATCTGTAAAGATCTGAGAGATATGTATTTCTCACACAGGGATGTTAAATTCTGTTAAGTTTCTGTTTAGCCTGGGAACTGAAGTCAGGTGACAAATAGTGATGTCATCCAAGCTGACCCAGCAGTAATGTTTGATATTAATTTGGGAAAGCTGTCAGAGAGAGACTGTGCATTTTGTATTTTGTCTTTGACCTGGAAACATCCGCTCACATCTCCCTGCTTGCTGTTCTGTAAGCCATATTTAGGGCATTGTATCTCTTTTAGATATAGATAGGGATAAATAATCTACTACATCCTGGACAAACTTCAACCCCAATCCCTGCTACTACTATTGATAAAACCCCTGAAGATGTTTCTGATAGTTTTAACCAATTCTTTACTGAGACAATTCAAGCCCTAGCTAGCCAACTACCTCCTAGCTCCCCTGGTCCTGAAAGTAGCACCCCTAGAAACCTACTCGCGTTCAGCTTCCAACCAGTCGCCACTTCACTTATCCGTACCTTGATCAAAAAATTAAAACCCAGTACACTTTCTGCTGATCAACTCCCTGCTGAGTACCTACAAAAATCAGCTGATGCTATTGCTTACCCCGTCTCAATACTAATCAATCGAACCATAGTAGAAGCTAAAATTCCCACCATCAGGAAAATATCCTATGTAATGCCACTTCACAAAGGAGGCAGCTCTACTGAATTCTCCAATTATAGGACAATAGCTATACTCTCTCCACTTGCAAAGATTATGGAAAAATGTATTCATAGACAACTCATGCACCACCTAATCCAAAATTACCTTATGGCAGACACTCAGCATGGCTTCCGTCCTCATCACAGCACTACTTCAGCCCTCCTAACCTTTACTAACACCATAAACCATAATCGCAACAATAATTATATATTCTCAGCCCTCTTTTTGGATCTTTCCAAGGCATTCGATATAGTTGATCACCAATTTTTAATCCACACCCTGCAAACATTCTGTCTAGATACTGGAGCCCTCCAATAGTTTCAATCCTACCTGAATGGTCGAAAGCAGGCTGTCCTCTGGCAGAACAAACTCTCTAACCTTCTATCTAACACCCTTGGAGTACCACAAGGCTATATACTAGGGCCCTTGCTGTTCTCCATCTTCATTAACGACCTTTATACTGTCATCCCAAAAGTCAGCTGTATCCAATATACTGATGACTCTAACCTGATTTGCTCAGCCACATCTCCAGTAGAGTTATGGTCAGCTACCCAGACCACCTTTAATACAATAGAAAACTGGCTTTCTGAACATCGTCTGATCCTAAATCCCCAAAAAACTAAAATGCTGTTATTTTCACCAACATGTATATCTACTGCTTTCACTTTTACCATAAAATCAAATGATGGCACAATAATCTCCCCTAACCCATCTACAAAACTATTAGGTGTCATCATAGACAATAATCTAAAATTTGACCTACATGTTAACCAAACTAACAAAACCATCAATAAAAAACTAGGGTTACTTTACAGAATAAAAGCCTTCCTAACCCCTCCAGCTAAAATTACCATAGCTCGCTCTCACATTCTTTCAACCCTTCTGTATGCATCCCCTCTACTCTCGAATTTAAACAAGACTGTCCTTAACAAACTCTCAATTTGCTACAACCACATTGCCAGGTTTGCCACTGGGCTGCCTTTTAGGACACATCATTGCATCAATCTAAATCAGCTTGGGTGGCTTGAACTACCCAGCCTAATCCAGTATAACCAACTGATTATGGACTATAAAATCCTCTATAATCCGGACAACACTCCTGCACTTAAAAATATTATCCCCCCATAACAATTCTAGACTGCTTTGATCCTCTAACAAACTACTAATTCAGACTAGCAAAATTAATAACACAGCCGGTGATTCTCTCTTTGCAAACTCTGTAAGTAGATCCTGGAACTCTCTTCCAGCTGATATTACCTTACTTTCCACCTTAGGTCAATTTAAAACTAGACTCAAACAACATTTGTCACTTAACTGGCTATGTCAGTGTATCAAGCCTGGCTAACTCTCTCTAGAATGTGTAAAAATCTGTTAACCAGTTTACTGTGTAATTTAATTTAATCCTGACTTGTGCTCAGGATTAACTGTAACCTGTGGAACTTGTTTAACTTGCTTACTTATGTAATCTCTGTAAATAGTCTGTTTGTAAAATGTAATGCTGGTATTATGTAATGCTGTATCTGCTTACCCTTGGAGATTTTCTCCCCGGACCTCCGCTGAAAATGGACATGCATCCAGTTGGACTATCTCGGTCAACAAATGTAAAATAAATAAATAAAGAAATAAAATAAATAAATATAGTAAAGATTAGTTGAAATTTATTTATTTTATTTATTGTCATTTGTTAATTGGGTTAGTCCACCTGAGCTAGTGGCCCATTTTCAGTGGAGAACCCGAGGAGAAAGGCTCCAGTTACAATTACAGTCATTCAAGGCAAAAATTTACATCACAAATGGCAAATAATATAGAATATATACAATACAGTGAAGTCAACTTATTTAACAACTTTATATGGGTTTCAGAGTATAACTTGAACAACAACAACAAGATAGTCTGACTAGTAAAGTATAAACAGGATAGTCTGGATGTAAACAGTTATTTAGCTAGTATAACAGTTTTATACAGGTTTATGTGCATATCTATACAGTAACAGCAAGGTAAACTGGATACAATGATTTATTGAGAAGAACAGGGTGTTGGTATGTGACAGTATTAGTACTATGGAGTGGAGGAAGGAATTGAGGAAAGAGAAAGGATACAAGAGAAAAGAAGTAGATTTAGGAAAATGGTAAGTGGAAGTCAGGTTTGAGCTTGACAGGGACAGGACCAGGTGTTTTGTAGGTAGTGTTTAGGTTCAAGTTTGAACTGGGACTTTTGGGGGATACTTCTTATGTTATGTGGGAGGGAGTTCCAGGAGTGGGCTGCTGAGTATTTGTAGAGTGACTTTCCAATATTTTTATTTGGGATTTATAGATGTCCAAAAGATGTTTATCAGATGTACGAAGCTGGCATCAGGGGTTGTATAGTGATACCATATTAGAAATGGAGGAGCAGGAAGTAGGGTTATATAGGATATAATATGTTAGATGTAATTGTAGAAGGAGCAGTTGTTTGGATAATTCAGGCCACTGTAAAGTCTTTAGGGCAAGGTAGTGGTGGGATTTATAGGGGAGGTTGGAGGCAAACCTGGCTATTTTGTTGTAGGTTTGCTCTAGTTTGCTGATTAGAGATGCGTGGAGGCTAGTAAGGACTGGTGCAGCATATGGAAGACAGGATAAGAGGAGAGATGTGGCCAAGGAGGGTTTGGAGGAGGGAGAAAGAATTTATGATTACTGTACAGGAGGCCTAGTTTTTGGTGTTTTTTTATGCATTGGTTGATGTATATATTGAATTTTAGTTCATCATGCTTTCATGTTTCTCTTTTTATTTGAGACTGTTTTCATGTTTTCTGTATTTATTTGAGACTGTCCTGCAATGTTGTTTTAAAATATTTCCCGAGATTTTGAACTCTGAAGTTAGTGTGTTTGCTTACTGAGTATTGTCTTGTTCTTTTATTATTTATTATTAAATATGTTTAAATCTTTTAATTGTGGCTGGTTTGTTTAGAGATATTTAAGCTCTTATTACTTGCATACGTATTTGATGACACTGTACAGGCCACTCCTAATAGCCTAGTGCTTGGTCAAATCTACCATTTGGATATAGTAACATTACACAGTAGGATTGAACACCCTTTGTAAGGGCCTTATAGTAGCTGATGAAAGGGGTTGGTGGCAGTGGAAACTACCTTATAGTCTGATAGTCTGGGCATAAGGAGGCATAGCTTGTAAACCTGTGCCAGCCTTCCCCAGGTGTGTGTGTTTGTGTGTTTGTGTGTGTGTGTGTGTGTGTGTGTGTGTGTGTGTGTGTGTGTGTGTGTGTGTGTGTGTGTGTGTGTGTGTGTGTGTGTGTGTGTGTGTGTGTGTGTGTGTGTGTGTGTGTGTGTGTGTGTGTGTGTGTGTATATATCATCTCCTTAGGTAGGGACATGAAGCACTGGTTGGACAGAGAGGGTGCTGGAGGTCTTCGCCCCTTAGCTGAGATCTTAACCTTATAGCTGTGCCAGTGGGGAGTCTTACTGGGGATCTGGAGAAAGAGGGAGAAACCATCCCCAGAGTGGCTGTGATCTCTGTGTGCTCTTAAGGGAAATTGCACTTTGCTGTGTGTGTACAGTCATCCTCCCAGTGTGTACATCCCCCACTGATGCCAGTGGTGAGGATTGTGGCTCCTTGATTACATGGCCAGTGCAGGGGCACTGAATAGCATTTCCACAGTAAATAATGTTGCAACATGCTTGTATCAATGCTTAACATGCAGGACTCCAAGTATTCCAGAAACTGTGTTCTGCTCTGTTTATTAAAATTCATATTGGCTACTGACAGCTGTTGATATGTCTGCAAGCAAATACTCTTATCATCCATCAAATAATAGTCTTATTTCAGAGAGATCATTATATAATAATGCAGTTGGCAATCTTGCTATCTCTCAGACAGGCCACTGATGTTAACTTCTAATTATCATTACTGTTGCTTTAGTATGCAGAGTCAGTAAAATTTCCATTACACATTTACCAATGTTACTCAATGTGTTTCTGTTAAGAGCAATATAATGCATACTATCAATGTCTCTATCAATGTGCACACTTTTCTGTCCAAGTTAATGTCAGTACTGCATTCCACTCTACACTGCTATATATTTTTCTATTCACTCCTTCCCAAGAATTTTGACAGTTCCTTGAGAAATAAAAAAATAAGTGACTTGTCATCATTTTTGAGTTTCAGACAATAGTTATTTTTAAGCAATCTGCAGATGACCTAGGAACAGTTTCAGTGGATCTTATTGAAATTCTATCTGTGTCTATGTGCATTTCTTTATTTTATTTATTTAACATTTGTTTACCAAGAAAGTCTGACTTGAAACAAAGCCAATTTTCAGCAAAGACCTAGGGAGAAACACACCAGACACATGTCTTTGTAATGTGGGAGGAAAATGGAATATCCGGAGAAAACTCACATGAACACAGGGAGGGCATGCAGACTCCACACAGAAGGCACTCCAGTAGATAGTGTGACACTGAACAATTGAGTGGAGCTGGGGTGACACCTGCCCTGTTGGGCAATGTTTGGGTGTCATTACAGTGGGCTTGCTACAGCAACTTTTGGTGGGTTCCCTAAGCTGATATCCTTGGCAACTGGAGTCCTCCAGAGCTGTTGCACCATTGTTTTGTGGACAGGTAGACAGTGCACTATTGTTCATAGGTTCATAGGTTCATAGGTTCATACTAGGCTATCTGCCCTAGGGCATTTATAAGCCTAGCCAGAGTGTGTTTGGCTTTCGCCACCCATTTTAAATTAATTTTGCTATGCCTTTTTTTGAGGTTAGTATACTGTGCCTCTGTCTAACAGTGACACAGAAGTGATAGCCGGGGTAAACCTACGATCTCCCATCCACTCATCAAGATTCCTCTTGAAGAGAGTCAATGTGGGACTCTGCTTAACCTGGAATGGGATTTTATTCCAGAGTGAAGGGAGCCTCTGGGTTATGAATCTGTCCCTCCAGCATGTCCTATTTATTTCAGTGCTGAGGTTCAAGTCTCTCGGCGTAGCTCAATGGGATTTGGATTTTCTGAGGTGCAGCATGTCCATTAATTCCGGGTTGGACATGGCTTTATACGTCAGGCACAGATCGCCTCTGAGCAGGCGGTAAGCCACTGAGTAGAGCTGGAGTTTCTTTAACCGGGCAGCATATGGCATCTGTTTGAGCCCTTTGATCCTCTTGGTGAGGTACTTTTGGGGTCTTTCCAGTTGCTGCAGGTGTCTGGTAAGGTACATCCCAAAAGGGGCATTGTACTCAATTATGGGCCTGATGAGGGATGAGTAAAGAGGTACGATGACCTCCCTTGATCTAGATGTGAATCCCTTCATGATTAGGTGGGCTATATAAAATTTTTTCTAACCACTTTGGCCATGTGGTTGTCAAATGAGAGATTGCTATCAACTTGGGTCCCCAGGTCCCTAATGACTTCTTCTGTACTTAATGGATTACCACCTATGTGGTAATTTGTGGGCACTTTGTTTTTGCCAAAGGGGATGACTATACACTTTTTGGCGTTTAGCTTGAGGCCATGGCTCTGGCACCAGTTGTCTGTTTCTATGAGGCCCTTTTGGAGGATGCTTGTGTCAGCTGGAGAGTTGATTATGGCGCCCAGTTTGCAGTCATCTGCGAACTTGGTCAGCCACAGTCCTTCCGTTTTGGCCTGTACCGCCGAGAAATATATACCGAACAAGAGAGGTCCCAGGACTGAGCCTTGTGGGACGCCACTTGTAACTGGTTTGGAGTCTGACATGGCTCCAGCAATTCTAACCATGTGGGTTCTGTCCTTGAGCCAGTTTGCAACCCATCTAGTGACATAGGGGTTTATATTTAAGCTGGTGAGCTTATCTATAATGCCCGAGTGGGGTATTGTATCGAAGGCTTTTGCGAGGTCCAGGTAGGCTGTGTGGACCACCTTCCCCTCGTCAATGGCCTTGGTTACTGTTTCAAAGAAATCGACCAGCTTTAAGAGGCAGGATCTGCCCTTAACAAAGCCAAACTGGGTAGGATCCAGTGTCTGTAGGTCCCCAATATCTTTATTTATGAGGTCCATGATGATCCTTTCCATAGCTTTGCAGACCAAGCTAGTCAGGCTTATGGGGTGATAGTTTCCAGGATCCGTTGAGGCACCACCTTTGTGAAGAGGGACCACTGTTGCTGTACGCCACTCTTTGGGTACATATCCTGTAGTAAGGCTAAGATTGAACAGTAGTTTTATGTTTGGGTTTAGCTCTTCTTGGAGTTCATGTAGGACGCAGCCCAGGACACCATCTGGTCCCATTGATTCTGTGTTTTTAGCTTTGGAGAGGGCGGCTCTTACCTGAGCATCTGAGATGTCAGGGGGGCAGCACTCTGTTGGGATAGATATTTGCCCTTTTGGTGGGGAGAGGGGGGAGAAGTTTGCACTGAACCTGTCAGCTAGGATGTTGGCAATGTCTGTGGGCTCGGTGTATTTTTTGTCATTTTGGACTAATTCTGAGCATATCTGGGAATTCCCACCCAGGTTCCTAACATGACTAAAAAAAGTCTTGTGATTATCCTTAGTGTCCTGTGCAATTTTTCTCTCGAAGCTGGCCTTAGACGATTTTATGAGTGCCTGTAGTTTTTTGCTAATACTGATCAAAGATGCCTTCCCTTTTTGGGATTTTGCTCTATCATGCAGTAGCTTCCTCCTTCTATTGTATAGTTTGTTTATGGCTGGGGTCCACCAGACAGGACGTCTGCCTTTGGAGGATTGGGTCTTAGTTTTATTTGGGATTGCATGATCCATGCATTCCTGAAGGTGTTCATAGAATGCATTTATAAAGGATTCTGCGGTCTGGGCTGTATTTTCCACAGGCCCGGGGGCTTTGAAGGATTTCGCCTCAGTTTTGAGGCGTGTGAAATTTGCTTTAGAGAAGTTTTTCACTGTGGTTTTCTGGGCAGGGGGTGGGGTCGGAATGTGAATATCCAGTGAGATTAGTTTATGGTCTGATCTTACCAGTGAGGGATACACTTCTGGTCTGGAGCATAGTGTCCCCATGTTGGTGATGATCAGGTCCAGTATGTTTTTCCCTCTTGTGGGAGTGGTAACAAGTTGTTCCATAGCATTTGAGTTTATAAATTCTAGGAACCTTTGGGCTAGGGTGTTGGAGCTAGAGTAATGCTCCCAGTCTATGTTTGGGTAGTTGAAGTCGCCCAATATAATGGTGTTTGGGGAGACCTTCATATTTTCCAGTATTCTCAGGAAGGCCAAGTGGGGTTCCTGTGTTTGGGAGGGTGGTCTGTAGCAGGCTATAAACTGGAAGGCAGTTTTACCCACAGTTAGTTGCACATGGATAGTCTCTGATGCTTCGTGCTGTGCCACCAACCTGGAGATGTGGGTATCTTTGACGAATATTGATACTCCCCCTCCTTTTGTGGTTCGGTCCAAGTTTTGGGTCTGAAAAGCATGGTATGAGGTATAACCTGGTAGTGCTGGGGTGCTCTTGGGAGCCTTGAACCAGGTTTCTGTTACTGCACAGATATCGATGTTCTCCATGCTAAGGAGAGTTTCGAGTGTGTGCATCTTGAGGTTTAGACTTCTGGCGTTGAGTAGCATTACTCTTAGTTTCTTATCCCTTGTGATACCTATGGAGGTGGGTTTGTCTTTTGAGCCTTGCCTAAAAAAGGCACTGTGGGGGTAGCAAGAATCTTTGCCAATATCCGAAAGCCCAGGGGTGACAGGTGCAAGCCGTCCCTAGTGAAGCATCGTGGTTTGTCGAGCATGTCATCCCTGGCTGACAGGCATTGGATCCCCTTTGAATGACACCAACACTTAAGCCAATTGTTGAAAGTGATCATCTTGTCTTCATATTGTGGCATCATTCTTGGTGAGGGTAAGATGCTACTCAAGGTCAGGGTCATACCAGCCTGGGCTACATGCTCAGAGAGCTCCTCTATGTCTCTTTTCATGTAGTTCAGGGAGGTACGTCTCAGGTCATTCACACCAGCATGGACAATGACTGAGTCATATTTGTATTTGCCTTGGAGTGACCTGAGTGCTTGTGTTATGTGGCGGATCCTAGCGCCCGACAGGCAGCTCACCGTGACCTTCTCCTTGTTCAGCCTGGTGAGCGGGACGTCAGTGTGCCTGATGATAGAGTCACCTATTACAAGTGTATCAGGTGTGTTGTTTAGCCTTAAGGGCTGTGACTGTTCGGCACACTGGCTTTGTGAGCTATGTGTTGCACGTGTTTTGTTTTGGGGTAGCGGTTTCTTGGGTGTCTGCTTTGGAGGTCTCTGCTGCTTAGGCAGATTTTTATTTAGAGCCTCCGAGTATGTTTTTGTGTGTTTATTTGTTTGGTTTGTTGTCGTGGTAGGTCTATGTGAGACTGGAATTGTAGTGAGTGTGGTTTCCTTCTCCTCCTGACTGGTTACGCCTGTACCGAGTTGAGGGAGCTTAGCCTCCAGTTTGGCTATATGGTTGCATCTCTCACATGTGTTGGAATTTGTTGGGAGGAGGAGAGGGTTGTCTGTGTACATGAGGCAGTTGTAACATTGCCTCAAGATTCCCAGATTCACCAGCTGGACCGGAGAGGAGATTGACAACTGACCTTTGGACATGCTAGAATAGTATTGGGAATTCCTTTATAATTGAAAAAAAGGGCCACTGGGGAACAAGGTACTCAAGGGGAGTTTGTGAGTGTGTAGTGCTTTTAATTTTTTAGAGCTGACTTATATAATTGCTTTAGTGAGCAAGTGCTAGGTAACTTAAATGCAATGTGTTACAGGTGACTTAAATGCAAAAATGACAAACAGTAACTTTCTTTCAAGTGAAACAAGGAAATAAGTACAGTAAGCAATGCAGATATCACTAGGGATCCACAGAAGTGCTAAAAGGCCGCGTTTTAGGTGGAATTAGCATTTCAGGGGAATAAACAAACAACAAGCATACAAATAAAGCTAGATTCAGCAGGCCTGGATCTAGTCTATGCTACAGCAAACAAGGTGTACCAATTTCAGTAAGAAACAGTTAGAATATGCAGGCACTATAAGCCTCTAACCAGAAATTCCCTGCTCAGAAGGGCAGAGTCCAGCCTCTCCTCCCACAAGAGTGCAGACCGCAATCCTTCTTAACGTAAAATAACTGGCCTGAAGCCCAAGTGCTTAAACCAGAACTAATACACTTTTAGAATAACAGACACTGAGCTCTCAATCAGCAGTTCCCAACTTAGAAGGATGTAAGCTACCTGTCCTGCCACCACAGTGCAGGCCACAAACCTTCCTAATGTAAAACAACTGGTCTGAAGCCCAAGTGCTTAATCCAAAAGACTTAGAAATGATAGCTACACTTTAATCAAGTTACTACCAGCAGTAATAAATACAACTGAATACTTTAAAGAATGCCTGGATTAGTGCTCAAGTTATACAAACAAAGCTAGATTCAGCAGGCCTGGATCTAGTCTATGCTACAGCAAACAAGGTGTACCAATTTCATTAGGAAGCAGTTCAAATATGCAGGCACTATAAGCTTTAACCAGAAATTCCCAGCTCAGAAGGACAGAGTCCAGCCTCTCCTCCCACAAGAGTGCAGAACACGAACCCTCTTAATGTAAAATAACTGGCCTCAAGCCCAAGTGCTTAACCCAGAATGAATACACTTTTAGAATAACAGACACTGAGCCCTCAATCAGCAGTTCCCAACTTAGAAGGATGTAAGCTACCTGTTCTGCCACTACAGTGCAGACCACAAACCTTCCTAATGTAAAACTGGTCTGAAGCCCAGGTGCTTAAACTAAAAGGCTTACAATGAGTTACACCAAGCAGTAATAAATACAATTGAGTACTTTTAAGATGATGCAAAAGCAAAATAAAGTAGGAAAAAACACAAATACAGTAAAAGCAGATATTTTTTTTTTTTGAAAGAGAGAAAGGAAAGAGAGAAAGGAGTAGCAGAAACTAAGCTGATTGGCCTTCTCAAATGCTCTCCCTGTACTGGGTAGAATGAGGTAATCACACTAGACTGGGAGGAGGGTCCCAGATCAAATTTACACTAGGGGCGGGCAACTGCAAAGCCACCAACTATAAAAACACTATACCAACAGTGAAGGAGGGTGGGAAACAAACAGCAGAAATGTTACTCACAGCTGAAAAGCAGCAGTGAGCCTTTAAATGAAAGTTTTAAACAGCTAAAGGAGCCACTAGAAAAAAGAGTTTAACTGCAACAAGTTATCATAAACAAACAACCCAACAGATGCTTAATAAGAGTGGACAATTTCCAGTTAATACCTCACACACAGTGAAACTAGCTAGAAAAAATACACAGTACACAAAGTGCTATAAACAACAAAGAAATAAAGAACAAAATAAACAAAAAACAGGATACTTAATGTTATATATTGTAGCTCCGAGTTTGCTGAGTGTCCTTCCTTCGATCAGCTCACTGTAAAATGGCTTAGGTAACAGAAAGTTGAAACCTGAGACAGCTTTTAAGAAAGAAATCTCAAAAGAACCAATAAGGTGCTTAGTCTAAGCTGTAGTCCAGGAGACCCCAGTCAGCCAATGACCTCAAACAATTCTCTCTCACTGAAATGCCTGATGGCTTTGGCTAAAACAAGATGTCACTGAATTATGTGCTCAAAATAAACAAAAAACAGGATACTTAATGTTATATATTGTAGCTCCGAGTTTGCTGAGTGTCCTTCCTTCGATCAGCTCACTGTAAAAATGTTCACTGATACATTGTGTGTGTCTGTGTGTGTGTGTGTGTGTGTGTGTGTGTGTGTGTGTGTGTGTGTGTGTGTGTGTGTGTGTGTAACAGAGATTGATGGAGAACAGCAGAACTAACACATGACTTGTGAAAACTTCTAGCATCAGTGCAGTAGGTCTGCTGCAGCAACTGTTGGATGGTCTAAGTTGAGATCCTCAGCAGTTGTAGTACCCCACAGCTGTTACATCATTGTGGTTTGGAGATGAATTTCCATGGTTCACCAAGTATATGTATGTTTGTGTGTGTGTGTATGTGTGTTATTACTTTGAATGGTGTAACAAACAGTGATGGAGCAGAGATGGGATGACACCTACCATGGTGAAGGAGCTTCTGATATCAGTGCAGCAGGCTTGACACAACTGTGGTCCCCTTTAGCAGTTGAAGCATTGTTTTTGTATTTGCTTGCAGACATACCAACAGCTGTGAGTAGCCTATATGTATTCTAATAAATAGAGCAGAATACAGTTTCTGGAATGCTGAGACTCTTGCATGTTAAGGACTGATAGAAGCATTTTGTAACATTATTTACTGTTGATGTGCTATCCAGATGACATGAATGAGAACAGTGATGAGGGAGTCCCTTTACTGGCACACAACACAGAAAGTTCTATCTGATGTCTGTTGTTATGCATAAGTGACTACCTTGCATGGCAGAAAATGTGATACTGTGGCTTACTGGGGGAGGGAAAATTGGAGGAGTAACTTGAGAAGGAACTGAAGCACACAAAAGCAGTATCTCCCAAAACGTTTGTTATCTCAGCAATGAGTTGATATTTCTGGATGTTTTTTTTCAAAGACTGTGTAACACATCAATAGGAAAAACATTCCTAAGAGGCACTGCAGAACAGTAAGTGATACCAGTACCGAGGCCTCTCAAAATTAGCACTGCATCTAAGTGAATGGAACAGAGATGTGACAGTCCAGCCATGGACATTATGATCTCAACAACTGTTGCACTATGGGGAAGATTTGGCTTTAGAAGAAAGCAGTCTCTGATCAGGATGTCTGCCCCAGAGGGACATTGAGGGTTACACACAAAAGAAAATTAATAGTGACTATTATTTTCTAATGAATACAGGTTAGCAATGTGTCGAAATTCAAGAAAAGATGGAAAACAAGTGTTTTTTTATTTTTTCCCTTAATGGACCTTAACTAACACTAACCGCTGTAAGTGAATTTAATTGTCATTATCCACCTTCCTACTGTCTTTCCTATAGATGCCCTTTTGAGATGGTAATTGTCCACACATCTCCCTTTCTAGCTCACACTAGCAGAATATAAACATCCAAAATAGAAGAACAAAAAGCACACTGTCTTTGTTTGCAATAGTGCCTCTTTAGCCTTGTATCTTTATCTACCCTTATATACTTGAAGAAAATCTCATCATCTTCCAGAATACTCTAAGATGAATACATCTTCAAGTGTACTTCCAGGTTACCTGCTCCAATAACCACATATTCCTTATTGTATCCTTAGTGATCCACCAGAATCTCAGGCCTCTCAGCTTAGCATTGCCATCATTCTCCTCCTCATCATTCCTTAGAAAGACACATTGGCAAGAAAAGGCATGGGAAGCATGATTGGTAAACATGGCCAGACAGATTACCCAGCACTGGTACCTAATCCCACCTTACAGAGTATGGTGTTCCTGTTCAAAGAGGTTTCCCTGGCTCAGGCAAGAGTGTGCCCTTCATGCACTCTTCAGTCCATCCATCTGCTCTGTAGGATGACAACTCCTACTGTCCTCTCCACCACTGTGACAGTCTCAGATAGGGCCATCTATGGCATTCAGGCTTGCTCACATTCTCCTTTTCTCCTCTAAGGTCATCATTTAAGGCCTGTTTCTAACGGAGTCACTCCATCTATCCTTCCTCTTTACACTTCCATTTCCAGTATCCCCGCATCTATATTACATAATCAAACTTTTGAAACTTTGAATGTCACATGGTCGACACCATATGATCGAACTTTTAAAATTTCGAAAATGTAATTTAAAAAAATGAACCAAAGAATAAACCTACCTGAACAGTTTAAGCAGGGGGGCAAGCCCCCCTGCACCACCCATGTGGGGGGCTGTGCCTCCACATCCCCCGCTCTTTAAATATGCCAACTCTGAGATCGCACTACAGTGCAGAAAAGGGAAATCTTCCCATTCTGCACTCTATGGACATCTCTGTTGAAACATTCAAACTTTTAAAAGTTTGATCATATGGTGTCGACCATATGACGTTCGAACTTGTTCGACAATGTGATATAGACCCCTATCCCCATGGAAGAACACCTAGGTAACAGAAGCTCTAGACCTTCAGTTCATTGGTCATACAAGTGAACCATAACCATACCCACTATTTCAAGCAGGGTTATTGACTTGCTTATGCTGTGAACTATTAGATTTCATCCAGTGACCTTGACTATCCTGTGCTACTCCAGCTGTCAGAGCTTTAAGGGTATACATTACTTACTGGAAAGCTGTTATTTTATTCTGCCAAAGCAGACTTAAAGTCACCTACACATGGCTTCCATATTACCTGTATCTTCTTATATTAAAAAAAAAAAAAAAAAAAAAGCAAAATTCTCTATGTATGCGAACTTTTGGTCTTGAAAATTTATTTCCTTCATTTGGCTGTTTCCTGAAGGATCTGAAGTTTATCTCTATAAGAATATACTTTACACAGCAGGTGTCTGGGCCTGTAACCTCATAAAATCCTTCACACTCAGGGAGCAGTCCCTACATATGCAGATAATCCTAGGGATTGCCCTGTTATACTGCAGTGTCAGAAAAGTAATGATACAGCATCCTCCACCCACATTTTCTGACATATATTTAGTGCTCTAGTTATTACAGAATGATGTTCTCTGTGTTGTCTGCTGCCCAAAGCACGTAGTCCATCTGACCCTTTGACTTGTTTATATCTTTAACTGTGACTTACATTTTGTTGCAGCTCATCCTTTTTACAAGTTGTTTACTTCATGTCTCAGTCCACACGATCAGCCTTTAAATTCATCAATTTCTGCAGTCTCCTATACTATGAATAATACAGCAACAAGTTTCTCTTCAGATTTTATTGTTGCCCGAGTTTTATAATTTTACATCATCTTCCACAATGTAGCCTTCCAGTCCAGATGAGTACATTTTTACTACTGAAAAAAGAACTGTTGAAATGACAAGTAAACTATATAGTCATAATCCATGTTACATCTGATAGTAATTGTTATTAAATTCTAACACTTTTCACTAAATAAAATAGACACAGTGGCATGCAGAGCAAATACTCAACTACCGCCCCATATACTGCATCATTTTAAACACAGAGTCTAGTATGTTTTAACTCAGTTTACTGGTAGTTGCTCACTACTGCTGTTGTTGCTACCCCACTTTTAATCCACTTTTATAGACTTGGCTTTAATCAGAAAGTCTCCATGGTGGTTAAGACAGTTACAGCTGCTTCTGATACTACAGGAAATGTCATTTGTGAGTCATAGATATAAATCTGCAGGTGTGTAAAACACTGCCTCTGCAACTTTTTGTACTAACAAAAATAAACCTGTGCAAACAGGGAAAGTTCTAAGCTATACAGATATTTTAAGAGAGCTTTCACAGCACTTAGTGTCATATAGGCTCCTGAGAGGAGAGGTACATCTGCTTATCAAGGCATTGTCAGAACTGGTACATTTAGAAATATTGTGCCTTAAACAAGCTGCTTCTGTTGTTCAAAGGACTAAGGCAGTCAGGTTGTGAGAAATAAACACAGCATTTGGGACACCGGGGCTAGGTAAATTGCTACTAAAATTAAATATAAAGAGTGGCAAAAGGAAAACTATCGTAGAGTTTAGTTGTATTATGAAACAAGCTATGGCTCCCTGATAAACAGAGCATGACTACTTGGGGAAAAAAGAAACCACTGATTATGCTTTTGTGTGCAACAAAAAATACAGACATAAAGATGTTTAACCTTCAAGAGGATCAACAGATTGATAACTTGATATTCAAACCTATGAAGAACAGGGTGACCTGGTAGACAGGTTTCATGAAAGATGAAAATAATTAGACTAAGAAGGCAAAGGTAGGTCATAATCTAAAAAATGTATTGCTGTAGATGTCTAGCTATAATAGGGCTATGTTATTTCCGAAATACATTAGCTATATTTATAGTCCAGCATTTGCAAGAATTGTATTCTCATCAGTTCATAAAAAATAACCTTACTATTTTGAGTCCTTTTACTTAACTAGTGGTACAGAATGCACAACTGCCTATGATACATTAACCATACTGATTAAAAACCCTAAACATAATTAACTTAATCTCGTTCAGGACTAGCATGCTATAAATTTTATGTAATGTAATGCTGAAATGAAATTTTTGCTGTTAATCACTGCAACCTGTTTAATATTATCTGCATTTTTAATTGGGCATTGCAAGGCTAAGTTGTACCTGCTAACTTAAAATAAAGGACCAAAAAGATCTATGGAACTGTATTCTGTGACTCATTCTGAAGATTAAGTTGATTTCTTATATCTGCATTTGTTTCTGAAATGAGTTAATAAAGTTTATTTGTATCAAATTTCTTCAGCTGCTTTAAACACTTGCCATATGCCTCAGCAGCACTCTGCCCTGTGGCATGCAAGGGTGAATCTATGGCTATGACCAAAGTTCGATTACTAGCCCAGGCACTACAAGAACTGTTGATGGAAGGAATGGAGTGAGTGGTTATGGTCAGATCATCCATCACAAAAAGAAGAAGAAGGAATTGGTTCAAGTCTGGTTGTCTGAATCACCATGAAGGTGAGATTGAACCAGAAAATGAGGGCATGAGCCTGTCATGCTATGCACCATACTTTATCCAGGCATATCTGCTCTGCCAAAGGGTAGCCACATTCTGGCTGGGCAAAGTAAGTATTGCACTGCTCCTGTGGAGCAGCAGGGGAAAATATTAGAAGCAGGCAGAAATATGCCATCTCCACACTAGAAGATTGCTCTAGTCCTTGGTTGTTGCTTCACTTGCCTGCTGTCTCTGAATACCAGGAAGGTGGATGAGCAAATTGGTCTATGGGAGATGAGTTCTGAATGTTTGCATGGAGGTTGAGCCAAGATAATAGGCACAAATGCCTTAGAAACATGCAACTGCATTTACATAAAACTCCTGTTCTCAAGGCTTACTAATGAAATTACATTTGTTTACTTGATTGTGCAATATTAAGCATTACTACAAAATTTAAATTGACAATAAAAAAAAAACAGAGAGAGTCTAAAAGAGAAACCAAACATGAATAAATACACCAGGTAAATTAAAAATGTTAGGAGATCATATAGAATAAAAGTCATAGTTAAAAACAATACATGAGTATACACATGCACATGCACACACACACACACACACACATATATATATATATATATATATATATATATATATGTGTGTGTGTGTATGTGTTAGTGGGATCCATGCATTTAGTAAAATCTTCAGCATGTTGTTTTGTTAGCCAGTTTTTGTTATCAAAATGTCACTAGAAGCCAAATGGCAGCATTTGTAAGGGGGATCTCTATAGAGTGGGTAGTGAGATTTTGCCTTTTACCCACTGTTGTGCAATCTAGTAATTGGCATATGCAAGTAGGAGGTACGGGTAGTGCAAATAGTTTTCTTTTTTGATGATGTGCATTTTGATCTTTTGTAGTCTGATATTTGAATGTCAATGAAGTGGGTCAGCAAAATAAAATTGTGTATCCCCCAGATTTAATAATCTCCATGTAGGAATAGTGCAAGTCAAACATAGAGTGTACCATGGCCGTGTCTGCAGCTCCCCCTCTGCAGCGCACCTTGTATATTCAGGAAGGCGCACTTCTGAAGGAGAGCCATATACATGGTTACTGAATAAGTGCAAGGAGGTGTGTTACAGTGCTTGGAGGTGTGTAACACACCCCCGGCACTGTCAAAGTGCAGTACAACACTAAAAGATTTAAGTAAAGTGTCCTCTGACACTTATAAATTTAAGTAAATGTGTCCTCAGACACTTATTTACAATTATTGCTATGTATTTCACACAGGGGGTGTGTTACAGTGTCTGTAACACACCCCCTGTACTGTCAAAATGGAATTTGCCCTTTTATTTTTATTATTTTTTTTTTATGTGTGTTTGCGTGGTACGGCGCTTGGCAATAAACACATGCCAGATATCTAAAAATAGTAACCAGGTTTTTTAATTGTTATACAAAAGGTCAATTTAAGCATAGCTGAGTGGGTTTGCTCATTGAGGTGTATCAATTAGCAGTGCTTAAACGTAAAGAAAACCTATATAAAATGTATAGCTGAAATCATCACAGCCAAGTTAGCTGAATCGTTAGAGTTACAGCTTTATGTGCAGTAGGTGCACGGTTCGAATACACAGACAAAACATTCAGCTTTTACATCGGAAAGCATTTCTATATAAATTTTCATTTTTTTTACTGATGTAGTTATTGATGTTTGTTAACCAGTTTAGTGCAGCTGGTCCAGAATCCCAGTGTCAGAGGAGATATATGGTGAAAACCTCCAGTTAAACACAAGTGCCCAATACAGTACAGTCACACCCCAAGGTAAAGTAATTAAAGTACATAGGGTGAGGTTATATAAAGTAAAATACATACACATAATAATAAAGTATCAATAATGAGTAATGTCACTACATATTTTTTTATTATGCAAAAATCTTGTTTGTCTTTAGCTACATTTTGCTAAGCACTGCTAAGCCAAGCTAAGAAATGCTAACAGGACTTGTCTTAGCAATAGTTAGCAATGCTAAGCTCTACTTAGCTGGTTGAGCATTGGTAAGAGTCCCATTCTAAGCAGTCTTCAGCTCAGCTAAGCAGACTTGTGCACTGCTAAGCACTGCTAAACAGTTGCCACTTTAAGCACTGCTCAACTAAGCTTAGTGGGTTTGCGCGGTGCTAAGCTTTGCTTAGCAGTTTTAAAAATGGTCAAATGGTGGCAAAGGGCAAGAAAAGAGCCTTATTTAAGCTACACAGGTGGGAATACAGCCAGAACCTGTTGGAGTGTTATCACTGCAAGAGTTATGGCTGGAGTCAGAGAGGAAGCACGCTTTGGGCACAGTGCTGGGGCATGTTGGAGTCCAGAGTCATGATTGGGCTCCTTGTCAAAGACTATGTTGACAGACTGCTGCAGGAACAGTACCAGGGCTCTGAATACAAGTCTGAGGCCTGGGACCATCTGGCACATGACCTCACCAATGCTACTGGACTCTCCCACACTGGTGAGCAGGTGCATCATCATTATGATGACCTGAAGCAAAGGAAGGGGGGATTTTGGCCCAGTGGATCGAAGATGCTCGAGACTAGAATGCTCCAGAAGTTTGTAAGTATAGCAATTGCTGATTTATCAAATTGTAGTATGAATATCTGATTGACAGGTACACATAATGGTGTGTTCCCCTTCCCACAGCTGCAGAGGAGAGGGCTCACAACTTGGAGGCCCACTCAAGCCACCTAGCAAGGATGCGCCAAGAGTGTGGTGAGTACAGATATATCTTGCAATATATTGTAATATAAAAAAGAAAGAGTAACTGGCAGTGGGTATATTCTGTTCTGACTGTACTGCAATAACATTAATAATGTATAGGAATTACGTGTATACCGTATTAATACTAACGATCTGGTAATAAAGTACAATGGAATGCTAAATGTAAAGGGAATAAATGACAACCATTCATGATCTACCGCAAATACAGTACAACTGTAGTCAGACTTGTGAAGGTAAAAGTGTGAGTATTGCATAGGTTCTGTAATAGCAGCACACATTCAAAGCATGGATTATTTAAAATGGAGTACAATAAAGTTTGTCAAATGTATACCAATAACTGTGTCATGTCACTCTCAGTAAAGCTGTCTTCTGCCAATTGTGTGTATTCTGTTCTGTTGTTAAAGAAATCTAATGTTTACAGGTGTTGCAAAGGAAATATGGGCATAACACCATAAAGTGACTGAAATTTGGCTGCAAATAAACTGCTATGCTAAAGTGTAGATGTGGAACTGTACTACAAGATAGAATGCAATTTGACATATGTTATGCATGGACATGTGAATATAGTGTTTTTCCATTGGGATTGTCTGGTGCTAACCTTTGCATTTCAGCTATATGCATTCCTGAATGTAGGTATGCTGATGCAGGCAAGTATGACACAGTAGTAGCCGTAGACTGAAAATATAGCATCTCCAAATGTATATGGGTCAAGTAGGCATTCCAGTACCCTGATATGGTCTGTACAAATCACAAATTATTATTCTTATATTATGTGTGTGGTTTCATTTCCACATGTTGTTCTCAAAACCTAATATTGGGCCTTGTGTTGTATTATTGGTTATACATTTCAGTAGCTGCATACTAACATACCTTGTTGAAATTCCACCATTGTTGGCCTTTTACTATAACTGTTACTGGTATGCTGTTAAAATAATGACTGTTATTCCATTTATGCCTGTGTTCCGTATGCTATGCAATTCTACTTCTTCTTCTTCTTTCACAGCCACAGCGGATCACCTGTGCACTCATGATTGGCAGTGGAGTTTTACAGTGTCAAGGTGCCAGCCTGGCACCCAACCTTCCACAGAAGGCACACACACACACGCACTCACACCTAGGGCCAATTTAGAGTGTCCAATCCACCTGCGGCATGTCTTTAGGATGTGGGAGGAAACCGGAGCACCAGGAGAAAACCCACGCAACCACAGGGAGGACATGCAGACTCCACACAGAAGGCACCCCAGCCGAGGATCGAACCGGAGAACCTCTTGCTGTGAGGATGCTATGCAATTCTACTGTTCTGGGTTAATTGGAACACCTATGTATGCTGCTATAACTAAAGTTGAAATGTTTTGTTCATGACTAACAAATATACCTTGACAAACCTCAACACCATAGCACGACTGGGTAGGCTGGTTCCAGCTGATCTGCCTATCCCACCTCATCTGGCCATGACACTGGTCCCAGCACTTCTGGGACACATCCTGTAACTGCTCCTTCTGCTGGTCCTGCACCACCCTTGGGTGGATCCACCTCAGCTGATGGGGCCCGGCTCCCCGGGCAAGGGCACGAACAGGAGACTGTCACCTGGAAACAGGTTTTAGGTATGGTGTGCAGGGTCATCCAATGTGACTTGGATGATGGACTGTGCCAGATCGAGGGCAGACTGCTACACCTCGAGCAGCAGGCTGGTCCCGACCTCCAGCCCCCAGCACAGCCATCTTTGGAGCCATGAAGGGGCAGTGGTGACTACCCATGGGTTGGGATCTCAGTCCCACTGTTGCCATCTGGGGGCACTTGGTCTTCCGATTCCCAACGACCCTCCCAGTCCAAGGTGTTTATCCCCCTCATGTGTCATACACCGCCCCTGTCCACTCTCCTGTCTGTCTTGTCTGTCTGCAAAAGCAACCTCTCATACCCAACTTACCTCCCAAACATACCTAAAACCCTTCCCCAACATCCCATTCTCACCTTAATAAAAAAAAAAGGGCATCTGACCCCCCAAAAAAATTGTCCCGTACATAGCTCTCCATTTTGCCCCATGTACACTGCCATGAATCAATTATCCCATCAATTAATCAACAAAGTTATGTCACCCACACCCCTCCCTGTGGGGTGTGAGGCTCCACATTCCAAATTGTCGACATCATGCACAGCTGTTGCTGCACAAGAAATGGAGAGCTATGGTCCTTTCCTACACCCATCCTGCACATCCCTAGTTGCCTTTTATATTGTTTTTTCCCCCTGCTTGCCCACATTTCACCACTTTCCTATCACCCCTTTTTTATTTTCTATTTTCAGAAATAGCATGGGTTTAATTGGGGATAAGTGCCGCTTAACATCACAGCATTTTGGACAAACCCACTTAAAACTGTTTTAATCACCTTATCTGATTCAGACACTGTTCTGCCCAGGAACAAAATAACCACCCCTGCCACCTCTCAAACCCAGAACCCTCTGAACCACAGGAGAGCAACACACCACTAGGCCACCTCAGCTCTGGAGAGCTTGTACTACTTTTGTAAACATGTCATGCAGTACAGTAATGTAACATTAGGGAAAAAACACCCATGCCAAATATTGAATCCAGGACCTTCTGAACTATAATCATAGCAACACACCACTAGGTCATTGCAACTCCAGGCAAGTCCTACTGCTTTGTAAATATATCATGCAGTACAGTCATGTAACATTAGGAAAAAAACACACCTCTGCCAAGTATTGATCCTAGGACCTTCTGAAGTACAGTCAAAGCAACACACCACTAGGCCAACTCAACTCTGTTGAACTGCTGATGTTTTTACGAAGATATCCTGAGTTCCAGTGACACTACTTCTACATATAATGTGATAAATGACAGCGTACTTGGGCCTGTGATGCAGACCCCGAACCAGTACACAGCAAAAGACATGTTGATGGATTGACAGGAGGCCTACGATATCAGGTACAGCTGACAACTGCACAGACTGTTGCAGAATGTTCACAGTTGTGTCACCTAAATATGGCATGGTTGTCATCAAAGCTATTCTGTGTGCTGATGTGCTGGCAAGGCAGTGCAGATCGATTTTACAAAAGCATGACAGACACATCAGTGTCACACATCATAGCCATCCAAACACACGTTCATGCCAATCCTGTGTAACATGCTGTATGCATGCACAGATGTCTTGCAACTACACCTCCCATAATAATGAATCAGTAGCTCTATCTGTTACATTTCTAGCATGTCTGATGTCTGGACACCCACAGTTCAGGCTCACATTCCAGTCTGTTGCACCACAACTACATGCTTGGCAATACAACCTAGAAATAACTGAGCCCTGCAATGTCCAGAAGACCTGGCTGCTGCTACCGCAGTCACTACCACCTATGGTAGCATGCAAAGGCCTGGAGAGTGGGACACATGTCACAAATATGAATATGTGTCCTAAACCTCCCCTACCACTCTGGACTGTTATGTGTACCCTCACCCTGGCCATGCTGTGACACAAGAGCTGACACTGCTCCCTCATTGACATATACTGCTTGCTGTCCCCCAATGTCTTCACAATCCTCATTATGACTCTTGGCCAGAATGCAGCAGCTGTGAACTGCCACACATGCAGCTGTATGTTCTGCCTGTCTCCTTACTGAGCCCAACACACATTGCCAAATAGTAACCTGCCACAGAATCAGAAACTCTGCTAACAAACATAGCATGCCAAACTTTGGACATAACACATCAATCCAAACAGTGAACAGTGTTTCTACATATCCTCTGTGATACTGTAGCTCCCACACCTCTATATTGTCCTCCTCACAGGCCAGGAAAAGGGCCAAGACCTACATGAAGGTCTTAATTATAGGACTATGTTCCCAAGCCATTGGCTAATGGTAATGCAACCCAGCTGTTCTGCATGCTATTAGCAAGTGTGAGTCACACATTGGTGCACAGGCAATCACCTGTTCATGAATATTACCTACAAAAGGCAATTTGCTGCCTATGGTAAAGAGGTCTGTAACTTTCTTCATGAAGACAGACTGCGATTCCAAGAGAAAATACCACTGTCTTTCTGCTCACAAAGAAGTACAGAACTATACCAGGTATGTCATACAGTTAACCATGTAATGGCATGCAGATGGGGGGAATGCTGTCATGGCATCTGGGAATGTCAACAGTAGGTCTCAACAAGATATCTTGGAATGACATGTTTCTGTTAGTCTGTTGTCCAGCACCTACAGTTTTGCCTTTTGCCTCTGTCTGCAGTGATATAGATCATAGCTCTGGCCCCTGAGTCCCCCCAGCAATGGTCAGCTCACGTATGAATGCTACTGAATTGTCTACTGTACAATAATAACAGTAAGTACTGGTGGATACAGCTGGCATATCACATCATGTAGTGTCAGTGAGCCCCTCTCAGTCTGTGAATGTCATACAGGTTTAGTTCAAAGACTGTTCAGATGTCCCTGACTGTTCCTGATGTAATCTGGCTAGGTCACTGTGTACTCCACACTTGTATCTCATTGCCTGACACCCATGGCTAGCATACCTGGTGACCCCCTGCAGTAGGACAGCAGGTTATAGGCAGTAGTAGTGGGTAGACACAGGCTCCGCCTCAGCACAGTGTGTACATATTGAGCATACAATGTAGGTGAATGAATACAGTACCAGATATTAATGTACCATTACTGTGTTCTGAGGGGTCTGGCATGTTGCACACACCGTCCACACGTTGGGTACACCCATGACATATTGTCCAACTGGCTCCCAGACATCCATATTTGTCTAGCATTTTGTCCACATATATAAGGCACATTTACACATTCCATAAACATCTGGATACTGCAAATGTCAGACACCTACAAGGAGGAAACCCTACACCACATATGTACTGCTTTCAGTTATTGTGTCACACAGATGTTGCTGGAATGTCCACATGCACATGTTGTACCACACATGTATTGGTCGGATATTGGCTGTATGACATGGTACTGTAATGTTGCCCATAGGCAACACACCACAGTTGATGGCAGTGATGGGTGTGGACACATAACAGCACAGTCTGTCACAGCACACAGGCCATAACTGGTATACCTAGGACCATACAAGGTTACTATGCTATGAGCCCTGACCCCGCATATGCCTAGGCCACATGTTAGACCATGTGTAAGCAAGGCAGCACCTGATACCCCAGTCCAACAGAGACAAAGGTAGTATCCTAAGTGTGTATGTGCAGTTAACCATCCGGTTATCCAGGTTTTGCATGCAAAAGTGTAAATAGCTACCCTGCCTGATGTGGACAGGGAGACCATTCCACAGCAGAGTGAGTGTATGGGACATACATCTGAGCTGCCAAGAAGACCAGTTGATGTCACACACCAGGTTGAGGGCATATGTGATTGTTAGTAGACTGGGGCTTGAGTTGCACTTGTGCAGCCGTCCCAACAATGTGGAGTCCGTGACTGCCTTGCATACCAAACAGAGGTCACCTCTGAGAAGTTTATATGAAACCGTGTAGAAGGTTGGGCTTATAGCCTATCTGTGTATGGTAGATGTTTGAGGCCCTGGTACTCCCTGGTGGGAAACCTCTGTGATGTACCTTATGTGCTGTGTGAGGTTAATGACAAATGGGGCATTTTACACAATAAGGGGTCTTATTGTTGGGAATACAGGGATGTTAGGACGCCATGTCCTTGGATGAGATACCCTTAGGTATGAGGTGGGCCATGTACAAAGCTTACGATACAACAGAAGCAACATGGTGAAATGTCATGTTGCCATCAACCTGTGTGCCCAGAACCCACAAGACTGATTGTGTGCCTAGGATGCTGTTAATACTGAGATAATATGTTGGGACGTTACTCTCCCCAAAGGGGTTAACACTGCATGTCCTGCTATAACATGCTATGCGGCCTGCATGAGACCCTCATAGGCACATGTGCACATCACTAGGGAATAGGGTGACAGCACACAACATGTAGTCATCTGCAGACATGGTTGGCCGTAGGCCAATGGCTGTGCCTGCACCATAGATGTGTACATCACTCATAACAGAGGCCCAAACACAGAACAACAGGTTATGCCACTAGTTATGGGTCAATCTCTTGGGGTGAATTCCACTATGTCTATTACTTGCATCATGTCAGCATGCCACTGTGCTACCCCTATGCTAACATATGATGTGATGCATACTTGGGACTGTATATCTATTACGGCCAGGTGAGTTATACTGCCAAAGACTTTGTCCAGGTCAAGGTAGGCAGTGTGCACTGTCACCCCCCCCCCCCATCCATGGCTTTGATGACTCTGTCAAAGAGGTCAACTGAGTGTAACAGACATGATTCCTTCCTTGGCAAATCCTAACTGTGTGTGATAGAGCATGTGGAGTTCACCAATGTCCTTGTTAATGAGGTTCACTATAAACTGTGCTATGGCCTTGCAGAACAGCTGAGTTAGGCTGATGGGTGTATAATATGACAAATTGGTGGATGCACCACCGTAGTGTAAAGGGGTGACAGTGGTTGTCCTTCACATGGCTGGGACAAAGGCAGTAGTCAGGCCTTCTTTGAATACAGTGACTTATGTTGTTGCAGGGTTATGCTTGGGGTCATGTAGGATGCCTCCTGTGATGTGATAGGCTCTCATGACAGGTGTATACCATGACTTTCACATGGCAGTGGTGACCTATTCCCTACATATAGGAGAAGGGGACAGGTACTGTGGACATCCTGATGTACTGATGGGGGGGGGCACACTGACTCTGTCAGGCATCAAGTATGCTATACCTACAGCGCTGGTGTAGCTGATGTCCTTCACCACTGCCACAAGTGAGCAGATGCATGTGCTTCCTGTGATGCTGCAGACATATGTGCAGCAGGGGAGATGATTGTCTGTAGTGGATGATGACAATGTGGGCTCTGGGTTTGCTGGGCAGGTTTCCAGGAGTGATCCCATTCACTTGGTCACACTAAAGAGACATTGCTTGTACATGGGCACCTGCTGCTACTTTGTCTGACACAGTGGTATGTCATCCTTGTTATAGACACTTATGTATTGCATATGTCCACCAGACAGGTGTACATATCCTTGCACAGGATGATGTAGTCCTGTTGGGTATACCTGACTACACACACCTATACAAATGCACATCTAGCACATGTGTGTATGTGTGGATATTGGTGCCAGTCCCTACAGAGGGGCTTGGGGCTGTAAAGCTGCCTATACCACCCCAGGAGGCTGTATTCCACATTGAAGGTGTATGCATGTGTGACCCTAGCTAGATGGACATTGTGGGAGATGGTGACTGGAAACATGACTGCATAATGGTTGCTTTGCCACAGAGGATGACACTGTAGGGATGCTGCAGTGGTAACCTATGTTTGTAAACCCACTGTTGATGGATTTCTGGCCATTTGTGTGCTGGCATGGGTACATCTTCCAATGTATGTTTAGGTCCATTCAAGTGACCCAGGATTAGGGTACAGACCCAAATCAGAATACAGTTGATGAGGTCCATATAGGGAAGATGGTCTTCCAGGTCACATGTGGTGGCCGGTAGCTAGCTATGATTTGAATAGGTGGGTTGCCAATGGTGAATTGCCCCTGCAGTGTCCCCTGTCCATGTTACTGGCTGTACAGCATGGAGGTGTGTATGTTTGCCATATATACTAGAATCACATGTCCCATTTCATTTTCTCCCACATGTTGGGGTATGACATTATGATAGGATGGTTAATCAGGTAAGGCTAGGGTGCTCTTTACAGCTTTGAACCATGTGTGTGTGTGACTGCACATATGTCAGCATTTCCCAGGGCTAAGAATGCTTGCATTGAGGGTTTCACAGCATGGCCTTCAATGTATGCTGCACTAACAGTTGTATGTTGGCAGTGATAACCTCACCACTTTTCCTAATGTAGGCTCTATGTGGGTGGCGAGAACCATTGCCAGATGCCTGAAGGCCAGTTGAAACAGATGGAGGCCATATGTTGCAGAGCATTGTGATCTGTTGACCATATCATCCCAGGCTCACAGGTACTGGAACTCCTTGGAATATCACAGGATAAAAGGCCACATGTTAAGGTCAATCATTTCCTGAATGTATTGTGGCATCGGTCTGGGTGACAGCAAAAGGCTGCATAAAACTAGGGACATACCTGCCTGGGACATATAATCAGTGTGCTCACTCATCTCACTGCTTATAGTCCAGGGACATACATCTCAGTTCAGGTACACCAACATGAACTGTGACAGGTTCACGACAGTACCTGTTGGTGAGAGACAGCAGTACGTATGCGATATATCAGAGTCTATCTCATGACACACAAATAACTGTGACCATCCAGATATACAGCCAAGTGAGAGGCACATTACTCTGTCTCACAATGCGGACTCCTATGTGTAACATGTTTGACGTGCTGATGCTTGCGTGGCTGTGGCGGACAGGTGTGTGGCTATGTGTGGTATGTGCTATGTAGTGTTCATAGGTTCATACTAGGCTATCTGCCCTAGGGCATTTATAAGCCTAGCCAGAGTGTGTTTGGCTTTCACCACCCATTTTAAATTAATTTTGCTATGCCCTTTTTTGAGGTTAGTATACTGTGTCCCTGTCTAACAGTGACACAGAAGTGATACCCGGGGTAAACCTACGATCTCCCATCCACTCATCAAGATTCCTCTTGAAGATAGTCAATGAGGGACTCTGCCTAACCTGGACTGGGATTTTATTCCAGAGTGAAGGGAGCCTCTGGGTTATGAATCTGTCCCTCTAGCATGTCCTATTTATTTCAGTGCTGAGGTTCAAGTCTCTTGAATGCGTAGCTCGATGGGATTTGGATTTTCTGAGGTGCAGCATGTCCATTAATTCCGGGTTGGACATGGCTTTATACGTCAGGCACAGATCGCCTCTGAGCAGGCGGTATGCCACTGAGTAGAGTTGAAGTTTCTTTAACCGGGCAGCATATGGCATCTGTTTGAGCCCTTTGATCCTCTTGGTCAGGTACTTTTGGGGTCTTTCCAGTTGCTGCAGGTGTCTGGTAAGGTACATACCAACAGGGGCATTGTACTCAATTATGGGCCTGATGAGGGATGACTAAAGAGGCACGATGACCTCCCCTGATCTAGATGTGAATCCCTTCATGATTAGGTGGGCTATATAAAATGTTTTTCTAACCACTTTGGCCACGTGGTTGTCAAATGAGAGATTGCTATCAACTTGGGTCCCCAGGTCCCTAATTACTTCTTCTGTACTTAACAGATTACCACCTATGTGGTAATTTGTGGGCACTTTGTTTTTGCCAAAGGGGATGACTATACACTTTTTGGCATTTAGCTTGAGGCCATGGCTCTGGCACCAGTTGTCTGTTTGTATGAGGCCCTTTTGGAGGATGCTTGTGTCGGCTGGAGAGTCGATTATGGCACCCAGTTTGCAGTCATCTGCGAACTTGGTCAGCTACAGTCCTTCCATGTTGGCCTGTACCTCCGAGAAATATATACCGAACAAGAGAGGTCCCAGGACTGAGCCTTGTGGGATGCCACTTGTAACTGGTTTGGAGTCTGACATGGCTCCAGCAATTCTAACCATGTGGGTTCTGTCCTTGAGCCAGTTTGCAACCCATCTAGTGACATAGGGGTTTATATTTAAGCTGGTGAGCTTATCTATAATGCCCAAGTGGGGTATTGTATTGAAGGCTTTTGCGAGGTCCAGGGAGTCTGTGTGGACCACCTTCCCCTCATCAATGGCCTTGGTGACTGTTTCAAAGAAATCGACCAGGTTTAAGAGGCAGGATCTGCCCTTAACAAAACCGAACTGGGTAGGATCTAGTGTCTGTAGGTCCCCAATATCTTTATTTATGAGGTCCATGATGATCCTTTCCATAGCTTTGCAGAACAAGCTAGTCAGGCTTATGGGGCAATAGTTTCCAGGATCCGTTGAGGCACCACCTTTGTGGAGAGGGACCACTGTTGCTGTACGCCACTCTTTGGGTACAAGTGTGTCATGTGTGGCTTTGCCTCGGGGTCTCCATTGTTTGTGGATGTGTATGTTGAGGTCCACTGCATGTGTGTGTGTGTGTGTGTGTGTGTGTGTGTGTGTGTGTGTGTGTGTGTGTGTGTGTGTGTGTGTGTGTGTGTGTGTGTGCATGTGTTGTGTAGGTGTGGCTGGTGTGTGGGGTGTACTGATTGTGTTGACAACCTGTTTGGGGACAGATATGCAGCCTTGACACGGAGAGAGCATGGACTGCAGGTTCCTACTGTAATTGCATCTCTCACACAGTGTGTTTCTTGGTGTATGTAGATCGTTGTCCATCCATGTACATGAGGCAGGTGCTACACTGTGCCAGTACACCCATATCAACTACATTGGCAGGGAAAACTGTAGGACATTGTCCAGCCATATAGTCCAGAATCTGAGGGAAGAAAGCCTGGGCAACCTGAGGGGTGGACCTACAGTCCAATGGCTTGCTACTACAGTAGGAGGCTGACACCACAGCAGTCCATCTAGACAGCCTATGAACAAGCAGTAATAGGTGCAACAGGTAAATGCATTTGAACGCCTCATAGCACATGCAGCAAGTAGCATAGAATATTAGGATCAGGAGGGCAATGCATGCTGTATTGCCACTGAGTTGCCCATAGTCACAGACATACTGTACTAATAGATGGTGGGGTATGATGTGGGGGTTTGTGATGGATAGTGCTGGCAAAAATGGATGTGCAGGGTATGTACATAATGATGAGCAATGTATGCAAGTCCTGTGATGTGTTCCCCTGTTCATGTCTTTCAGTTGGGATGTTTATACCTTGCAGTCCACCATTCTCAGATGCTGAGACCACTGCAATTATTAATGCCCTGAGACTCCATCACCAGGTGCTGCTGTGAAGGACTCGCCATAACCAGTAAAAACATGCTGGACTGTGGGCATAACTGTTAGCAGCAGTGAATGATGTGGGCCACAGGAACAGGAGCTATGAACAGGTCCGACACTGTGCTACAGATATCATACATCATGCATGTCAAAGGGCTGCAGCTGTGGGCAGAGACTGTGCTGGCATGGGGGAGGGCATGCTACACAACCACCACTCTCAGACCCAGAGGAGTTCCTGGCAAACCTGGCTTCAGCCACCAGCTCACAGGAAACCATCAGCATATATGTCATGGAAGTAGGTGGCACAGATTTCACAGCTGAAGGGTGTCCGGGTAAGCCTCCAGTGGTCATCACGTTAATACTGTAGCATTCATAATGGCAGCCTCTGCATACCTGTATACATATGTCAGGTTAATCTGCATTTGTGGGTTGGGTTTTGTAATGCACACATGTGCACACATATTGTAAATGTCAGCAATGTCGGTAGTATCACAGCTTGTACAGTAAATGTTGATAAATGCACATAGAATCCTGTACTAATGCCACGTGTGTGTGTGTGTGTGTGTGTGTGTGTGTGTGTGTGTGTGTGTGTGTGTGTGTGTGTGTGTGTGTGTGTGCTGAAAAAAACCTCTCCCCCCACATCCACAGGTACCTCTGGTATGGCTGAGGAGCATCAACCTGTAGCCAGTGAATATGGAGCTGTCTTGTTATGGCTCATCTATACATTAGGCATGTTAAGGGCTGCCAGTTTGCCATGGACATGTCTGTCAAGCTTAGCCATATTGCAATACATGCATGTTCACTTGTGGTGGAGTTCACTGCAGTGCATCACATTGGTAATCACGGTAGCATATTTGCAAGAGCTGTAACATATTAGCACGCAGTTTTGTTTAGGTGTAGCCAGTCTGCTATATAGGGGTGCATTACTATTGTGTAAACGGGTGAACTGTGTTTTAGGCAAAGGTCCATCACATACTCTGACTTGCCACATTCCTCACAGGTGTTTAGTACTAGCAACATTAACTGGACGTAGCTGCACTGCATGTTACTGAGAGCCTGTCCAGAGTGTGTCTGTTGTGGTCTGACTGTGTGTTGTGCATGACATCACTTAGAAGGTGTGGTCTATATAATGCCTTTGTGGCACCTCACTTGCTTTTGTGTGTGTGTGTGTGTGTGTGTGTGTGTGTGTGTGTGTGTGTGTGTGTGTGTGTGTGTGTGGATCAGCAGACATTATAGTGCAGGAATTAATGTTGTCATGTTGTCTTCACCTTCTCACAGGTGACCATGGGGGTTGGAGTGTGTCCCCTTCACAACCTGATGTCAGTGTCTCATTGGAGTCTGATGATGATGGTGGCCATTGTGAGGCACAGCTAGGGTTGTTGGGGGCTGAATCTGACCCATTGGTTGACATCCCACTTCCACCCCAATGTCCCCGCACATGGTCAGTATGCCCACACATAGCTAATCCCCACCAGCCACAAATATTGGGCAGTCAGAGGGTGATGGCATTGAACAGGAGAGTGTGATGACTATGGCATCTGTCACTGTAAATACTAGCCATAGCCACAGAGCTGGTGAGGTCCCACACAGGCAGATTGATAGGGGTACTCAAAAGAGGACTGCTGCCCATTCAGCCCCTGACAGAGGTATCACAGCACATGTCACCTAATGCATGTTTTGGATCAGCATGGAGGCACAGGCACACTGTGAATGGTACACCAGATGGATGCTCAGGGTCATGGATACCACACTGCCTGACATGCATGACTCTTACATCATTTCTCTGATGTAGTGGATAGATGGTGGGGTGAGACATTGTCAGTCCTTAATTATGCAATGTCTGTGCTTGAAACATGTGGTGGGAGTAGGGTGTCTGACATGTACGTAGGTCAGCAACAACATCAGCTCAGAGCTAACATGGCCATGTACAGTCACACTCCCGTAGTGGCAGTACCACAAGCACTACTAAAGGGAGGGTGCTGTCCTCACCACAATGTGGCAGGTCATGGGCACATGGTCCTGGGTGGTCCCGTGAGGGACACAGACCCAGCAGACACCGGGCACTGTCAGGAAGCAGTAACACATCTGGCCCTGCACATAGTGGTGCTAGTGCCACTTCTGGCAGACCCAGTTCCTGTGTTCATGGCTACAGACTGTGAACTGTACTTTCTGCCATGTACGGTCCGTGCCTGTCCAACATACCCTCGTGTACGGCTAGCACATGGCTTGACTGTGTGCATGCACACACTCACGCATCACTGTCACATGCAGGTTACCAATAGACACACACAGCTCCTCTCCATGACCCAGCTGACTAGCACCCCTCCAGAAACACACACACACATACACACACACACACACACACACACACACACACACACACACACACACACACACACACACACACACGATGTCAATGGTATAGCACAGCCTAGGCCTTTGGTAACCCCGCACCACACCCTGTGCATGTGATGATACCTGTGCCACATCCATGTTACCGAAAAACCAAAGCAACTAATGACACAATAAGAGAAACAAGCGTAATCCGGAGGTAGCAAAAATGAACGAAACAGCCACTGCGAGCAATAAAACCACGTTTAATCGTAAGCGCTTTTGAAGGGAACAATGCCCCAACTTCCTCAGACAATTTAAAACAATAATTTGCTTGATTTATAAAGAACATAATAACGTATCAAACAAGCAATTATTCAATCACAAATTTACGCCCTTGGTTAAAAAAAAATTCTTATAGCCTGAAACTAAAATTATATTCAGGACTATATTACTTATTACCTATTAAACTATATAATACTAAATATATAATAAATCAACTTACCATATGTTAAAACTATATAAAACATATATATGCAAGCAAGAAGTCATAAACGGTCAGAACGAAGTGAAGCAGGATACAGTTCCAATAAAAATGCAATTTATTCACAGGTGTCCAGACATACATAAATAAGCTTAAAAAAAGCTTCATCAGATATATAGTACAATCACCCATAAAATAAAGCAACATATATACAATTCAAAAAATTGAACTAACCAATCATACTTCTGTACTAATTAGTTGTTTATCTAGTTAGAGTATGTGATGCTGCATAAATTCTGTTTATATGTGTTTAGTTTGATAGCGTCGGTGTATTATATACTATATCACTTTAAGTTCTCTAATTGGTACAGGAGTTTGATTGGTTAGTTCAATTTTTTGAATTGTATATATATTGCTTTATTTTATGGGTGATTGTACTATATATCTGATGAAGCTTTTTTAAGCGAAAGCGCTTATTTATGTATGTCTGGACACCTGTGAATAAATTACGTTTTTATTGGAACTGTATCCTGCTTCACTTCGTTCTGACCGTTTATGACTTCTTGCTTTATATTGTTTTAGTTGGATGCGGAGTGTTTACCAGGTTCTTTGGCAGCTACTTATCCATTGTTCATATATATGCAAGCAACAGAACTACATTCACTCAATACAAAAATACTAATACATACAATCCCATATAAAACCTTTGCTCACTGCAAAAAAGTTATAACGTAATAACAGCTTACTTTGACAGAAATTCATATATTTGAAAAAGGCCCACCTATACATACACAAATTATCTACCCAGAGCCTTAAGTTTTAAAATACATTTTATAGATACATATTCATTCATCCCTGGTGGAATATGAGCTGATGTTCGAATTTGCCACAATAATTCTTGTTCTTCCAAAATGAGCTGCCATGGGCCCCCCCGGAATCCATTTTAACTTGTTGCACAACTGAATATGTGAACTTATGGATAGGGTTATCTATAATATGTTTAGCAAACGCATTATTACTATCCCCCTTGCTTATAGCGTATTGATGCTCATAAATTCTTTGTCTCAACTTTCGTTCTGTTTTCCCTATATAATACAAAGGGCATAAATCGCAAGTGGCAACATAGACAACCCCTTTGAATTCACAATGATATCTATCATTTAAAGTGTATAACCTATCTTTAATCAAAATCTTATTTCCTAACTTAATATACTTACATTGAGGACATGCTCCACATTTACTCATGCCAACAGTCTTAAGATGTCTTCTGTTCCACCCCACCAAATTTTTCAAATTTGGGCCTCTTCTATAAGAAAAACCCAGTCGTAAACTCAATGCTTTACTCAGGTTATGAGCTTCCATAATGATAGCCCAGTTTTTTGTAAGAATCTCCCTTATTTTCTTCGAGTCTATACTAAAGGTAAACAGAAAGTTTATACTGAAATTTTTAGCTCGAGGGCACATGTTACTAACTTCTAATCCTGCTAATGTACCAGTATTATAACCATTACAACCTGATACAAGGGGCTTAAAATTCCCTGAGCTTCTCTTGGCACTTACTTCCTGGATGGTGTCCATAACGAGAATTTCGGGATAGCCTCTTTTGAGAAACATTACCTTTATAATTGCACATTCTTTTAAATAACCCACATCATCAGACACCATCCTTGCTGCCCTTACAAATCGGCCCTTGACTACAGCCTTCTTCTGATGGTAAGGATGACTACTCGAGAAATGTAAAAAGGCATTTGAATAAGTCGGCTTCCTAAATATCGTGGTCTTATATTTATGGTTGACTCTATCCTTAGTTACTCTAACAGCCAAATAAGTAATATCTTCCATGCTAATATAAGTACATTCCAGGAATTCTGTCATAGCTGATATGCTTACGATGAAGCTATCAATAAGCCCCACTTCTCCTTTCCAAATGACACACATGTCATCTTGGTAACGAGTGTACCATAATACATGCTCCTGGAACATACTATTATTAAACAAGAATGTCCGTTCCCAATGGGCCATAACACTATTCGCAAAACTCCCACCACACGGGAACCCCATGGCTACCCCCGTATTTTGTAGAAAGAGTTGTCCATCAAACAACATATAGTTATTAGATAAAACTATGTCAAGTAGTGTTTCCACTAAATAGATACTTGTATCATGTGCTCTTTTGTAAGTCATAAACTCCCTAGTCCATGCTACACCCAACTCATGGGGGATAACTGTATACAAATCTTTAATATCAATAACAAGAAATATGTAATTATCACAATATTCTAACTTATCGATATCCTCCAAAAAACTCCAGGAGTCTTTACAAATCTGCAGCTCATCATTAATCAAAGGTTTTAAAATATTATCAATGAGTTTGACGCAAGCATACGTAATGGAACCCCTTCCATCAACAATTGGTCTAAACGGTGGATCTACCAAACTTTTATGTAACTTTGGTGAGCCAAAAATAACCGGGATTTTAGGGGCAGGCATTGACAAATATTGATATGTGTCTATGTCAATAATGCCCTCTTAGAATAAATCATCCAGAACTCCTCTAATTCTTTTGTATGCACAATTGACCTCATTATTACTAGCATGTACATATGCATCCATAGATAAATAATCATGTATTCTCCTCTCATACTCATGTTGATCCATGAAGACCAGCCTCCCTCCCTTTTCAGGTTTAATCACTCTGACATTACACTGATTTAGTAACTGGATAAAATCCATTTCATTTTTGGTGATATTAAACCTACTAGCTTGTTTATCGTGCAATGAATTCAAACTAGATCGCAAATCTAATTTACACATTTTTTCAGAAGTGGCTAATGCCCCTTGCAGGGTGGAGGGGGGTTAAACACGCTTGATACCCTGAGCGTGTTAGTAAGGGTAGAACTTACACCCATTAATGAGGCCAAGTTTAATCTACGTACAAATAGTTTAAGGTCTACTATTGTTTTCACCAAGTCAGCCCTTCTATCCGGAATGAAGGACAACCCTTTAGCAAAAAAATCAATCAGATCTTGTTCAGTTGTCAAAACTGTGTAGTTATAAATTTTAAAGTCACGTTGTGTACTTAGAAGGATTTGTGGTCCTTGTAATATAGTCTCTTTCATCTCCTTCTCGGATTCCTCCGACTCCTCCTCTGACCTTGATTTCCATTGTTGTTCTGATTGTTGTTTCTCCTGTTGGTTCCCCTTTGAAAACCTTGGTTAATATTAATAGCATTATTAGTTACTTCAACGAGTTGTGGACCATCAACTTGAACGTTGTTGTTGTTCGTAATACGTTCACTCCGCCGAACTGGCGGGGCCCCTACGTTATCATCATTAACTGTGGGAACCATTGGACCATACTTGTTAGTAAATGTTCTATTTGAAAAATGTGCAAGGGAAACCATTGGGGGAGGGGGATACTCTTTATTATTGGCGCATTCATTAAGGTCTCTGACAATTTTTCTTTTTTTGTTGGTGAACAATTTATTCAAAGTAGCCTCTATACTAGTGTAAATTTTTGTATTGAGTGAATGTAGTTCTGTTCCTTGCATATGTATGTTTTATATAGTTTTAACATATGGTAAGTTGATTTATTATATTATTTATTATTTATTTTACATTTGTTGACCGGGCTAGTCTAAATGGATATATGTCCATTTTCAGTAGAGGCCCGAGGAGAAAAGCTCCGAGACAATAACAAGGACAGAAAAAAAAACATTTATACAAATAATCTGCAAGAAATAGAGATTACAAAAAAATAATTGTATAGTCCCCAAGAAAAAAATGTTAAATACAAGAATAATTACATGAGTAAACAATTGAATGCCAGTAAAATAACATTTTTTTTGTAGAGAGCCAAAAAAGAAATGGTTCTTGTTCAGTTTCAGTAAGCATAAAAAAATACAAAATAAAAATAAAAATTTATGTTATATTTAGTATTATATAGTTTAATTGGTAATAAGTATATAGTCCTGAATATAATTTTAGTTTCAGGCTATAAGAATGTTTCTTTAACCAAGGGCGTAAATTTGTGATTGAATAATTGCTTGTTTGATACTTTATTATGTTCTTTATAAAGCGAGCAAATTATTGTTTTAAATTGTCTGAGGAAGTTGGGGCATTGTTCCCTTCGAAAGTGCTTACAATTAAAGGTGGTTTTATTGCTGGCAGTGGCTTTTTCGTTCATTTTTGCTACCTCCGGATTACGCTTGTTTCTGTTATTGCCACATCCATGTTATGCATACCATCGATGCAGTAACATGCTAATATGTGTCTGATGCATAGGGTGAACATAGTACACTTAATGGCAGTCTGTAGTGTAGTAGTGTTATGCCCTGTAAGGTGCTGTCTGCTGGCAATTGTCATGTGTACACATCAAAGAGTATGTACCTTTCCGCCATGATGCTTTATTGCTGTTAGTACTGCTGACTGACTGTTGTCTCACAGACCTTATACTGTTTCTGTTCCAGGTGTTCATAGGTTCATAGGTTCATACTAGGCTATCTGCCCAAGGGCATTTATAAGCCTAGCCCATAGTTATTTGGCTTTCGCCACCCCTTTAGTTTGAATAAAACTATGCCTATTATTTTGCTGTGCCTCTGTCAAGCAGTGACACTGAAGTAATCCCTGGGGTATATCTGCGATCCCCCATCCATTGGTCAAGATTCCTCTTGAACAAGGCCAGCGAGGTGCTCTGCCTCACATGTACCGGGATTTTGTTCCACAGCATAGGGAGTCTCTGGGTGATGAATCTGTCCCTCCAGCACGTTCTATTAATAACCGTGTCAAGGTTTAAGTCTCCTGCCCTTGTGGTTCTGAGGGATCTAGATTTTTTGAGGTGAAGCATATTCATCAAATCAGGGTTTGACATGGCCTTATATGTCAGGCACAGGTCACCTCTGAGCAAGCGGTATGAGACTGAATAGAGCTGGAGTTCTTTCAGTCGGGCAGCATAAGACATATTTTTGAGACCCTTTATCCTTTTGGTGAGGAACTTTTGGGGCCTTTCCAGCTGCTGCAGGTGTCGGGTCAGATACATTCCGAATGGGGCATTGTACTCAATCATAGGTCTAATGAGTGATGAGTACAGGTGTCTGTGTGTCTAAGTAGTGATGAGCTGCTGAAATTACAGAAGCTCAGGATGGTGGAGTGGCAATGCAGAGACATTTTCATCACCAAGTTATGGCTGTATATGTGCATGTTTATCTGGGTGCATATGCATGGAACAATGTATGAGGGACAATGGGGGCAGACAGAGTAACTTGCATGCATACCCCTTGATATAGCATGCTACTCTTTATACATATCATCTTGGAGTTCCGTAGGATCACAGGTTCATAGGTACAGAGGAGGTTACTAGAGTACTGGACTTGGGTCCCTTACAAGCCTAGCCACTACTTTTTCCCCAACAGGGTCATCGATCAGCACCTGTTGCCCCTGGCATTGCTGGACATACTTTGGACCCTTGGGAGAGATGTTTTTTTCCCCATCCACTCAACCTTGATGCAGTTGATGAGGGTCTGCATGGTACTCTGTTTAACATGTTTGAGGAGTGCATTCCTGAGACACGGCAGCCTGTGGGAGACAAACCTGCCTCTCGAGCTGTTTTTTTTGCTGTCTCATATGTGCTTCAGGCCTGTCATGCTGGTAATGCACACAGAGTTATACTGACATATATGCGGCAGCTGTTGAAGTGCTGAGCATAACATTGCCATCTAGGCATGCCACAGCCCACCTGTGGATAACCTGTCCAATACCGAGTGGGGCAGTACTGACTCGAGGCTGTCTGCATGGAACAGGTGTTGAAGGCCATGGATAACCTTTGTGGGTGTTAACATAGCCTTTCCATTTGGTGCAGATGTCTGCATAGGTACATTCCAGACCAGCCATACTGTTAATGTATTGTTGTACCGACTGAGGACTATACAGAGGTAATGTCCACCTTTTGTCTGGATGCAGTCCCTTTACCTATGTGATGAACCACATCTAAGCCTTTTCTGATCACTGCCACTACTTGATGGCTGAATGCAACAGTGCTATCAACCTGAATAGATATGTCTGTCAATGCAGTTTGTGTGTTTATGGGGTTGCTATTTATGTGGGAAATAGTGGGTCCACATCCTCGCTATGTGGTATGATGGTACTGTTTTCTACATTCAGCTGGAGGTCAGGACCTAGCCACCATTCCATACCCACTGTATGACCCCATTGTCATGTGTTAATATCAGTTTGTCGGTCAGTGACAGACAGCACACTATTCACAGTTGCCATAGTTTTAGGCGGTACCTACATATGTGGGAGGTGGCAGTTAGCATTAATGCCTTCATACATATAGGTCATTGGGGGTGGAAGCTACTCACAGGGCATAAACATGCCTACATATTGCACACACATAGGCAATACAGAGTAGGGTTACCACCTAATCAAATGTGGAAAGTGGTATGCATCTTGTAGTATTGTGACACTTGTCAGGACATACCATAACCCACAGCAAGTCCAACAGACAGGACTTCCCTTTGTTTGTCAATATGACAGCTTCTTTGCATCACATCACCATAATGTTATGCTATTTCTCATACTAGTAAGGTGCTTCTGATATGAAATAACTGCTTTATGCAAGTAGTAGACAACATTAGAAAGTGTTTGCTGTCCTACACTCTGGGGATCTCTGTATTGTTTGTGTCATTGTCACAGGTCACACTTTGCTAAACATGGACTGCAACCTGAGGGGTGGGGCAGGTGATGGCCATAACTCTCACCTCTACAGATATGTTCAGAATGCCCTGATGTTTGCCACATATTTTTGTTCCATTTGGCATAACACTGTTGTTTTCTGTTAACATAGTGTGAAATCATTAAAGACTGATGTTACACAATAATGGCAGATATTTTTCTGTCAGACTTCATACCCTTCAGAAAATGCATCGAATGCACATCCTGTTATGCTATCTACTTTGTATGTTTGTCAGAGCAATATTTAAAGACTGACTCTAATATTTGGGCTTTGTTCCAGTTTTCTGTATGTCTTTCTCCAGATGCCTTTCTGTAAGGGGTTGAGAAGTATGTTTGTGGCCCTAACACAGGCACACTGCTGCAATGGGATATACCCACACACACACACACACACACACACACACACACACACACACACACACACACACACGCACACATGCACACACACACTTGAACTGCCCTTGTTAATAGTAGAACCCCTGCAGCAGTGGAACCACAGCAACACTGTTTTTATTGTAGATAAAGTAAGCGCTTTCGTCGGTGTACTCCACCAACTTCATCAGACAAATGACATAACATATAGTTGCAGTTTAAATACTTTCAAACTGCCACATCAATTACATCAATTACACAATTAAAACCATTTTTTTAAAATTAAAGAGATATTCCCAGAAAAAACATTTTGCAACACAGAATGCCACAGTGGGAATAAAAACTACATTACTAGTCATGTAACATAGTTAAATACAAATGAGTTCTTTACATTAGCAGAACATTGCAAAGTCTTTATCATAAATAGAAACAGAAAAATATATATGGTTAAAAACAGAAAAATATATGGTTAAAACCAGTCGACCAGTATGACAACAGTATTACCTAGTCAGAGTGTTTGTCCCTTCTCTGTATACCTATTTGTGTCCTAAAATTCTTCATCCAAAAACTTTGATGCGAACCAACACCAAAACCATATATCTGGCACTAATCTACTATGCTTATGTTTAAATGAACTGAGTTAGAAGTTTATGAGTGTTGTGAGAGCCCAAACCCAATACTTTAAGAAGAGTTTCATCATGTATTGTGGTTCTAATAATGCACCAGAAAATACACTAAAACATACAAAGTGTGCAGTGTCAATTATGCTATAAATGTAGTTGTATTAATAATGCTATTAAATTAAACAAGCCATAGATAGAATAGCCTTATCTATTCAGAGTCTTGAGTTTGAGAAGGCATTTAATAGAAATGTAATCATTAAGCCCTGGGGGAACATGAGCCAAGGTACGTACCTGCCATCTCAATTCACATTCCTCCAGTTCAGTCCAGAGTTCCCAAGATCCACCCCTAATACTGTGTTCTACCTGTTATAGTACCACAAACTGAAATTGATGGTTGGGGTGTTCTATAATGTGTCTCGCCAAAGCATTGGTAGTGTTTCTCTTCCCAATACAGTAGGAAAATATACCCTTTGTTTGATTTTTCTCTCCATTTTCCCATTATAGTATGCATCACAGGAGACACAATTTGCTGCATAGACCACACCTTGGGGTTCACAATTAAACCTACCACTTATATATTATTTTTCCCTTAGTCTAAACTTACTTGTGATTCTAATGAATCTGCATTATGGGCATCTGCCGCATTTCGCCATGCTCATACCTCTTTTATTTACCTTGTTTCTTTCCACTAGGGCTCTAACTTAAAAACCCTAGTTTGTCAAAGAGTGTCAAACAGTGCATTTAAGGTAGATAACATCAACAGGCCCTGTAAATTAATGCAATGGGAGGGGGGGGTCAGCAGGGTGGAATAGACCTCAAAATTGTATAATCAATGAACAAAAACAGATGGCAGTCTTGAGATTAGAACCCCTACCTATCTAGTTAAATGTATTATAGTGCTATTTAATTATCGCATGTGCCACAGAGATTAGATGTCTTCAGGGTGTCCAATGCTGTATGTAAGGTGTAAATTAATGCAATGGGGGGAGTCTGCAGGGTGGAACAGGCCTCAAAATGGTATAACCACTCCACACCCACACAGTTCGAAGTCTTGAGATTAGAAGTCCTACCTATCTAGTTGTTTGTATTATAGTGCTAAACAAGTTTTACGTGCACCATGGACCTTATATACTGGCAGAGTGTCCAATACTGTATGTAAGATGGAAGACATCAACAAGCTCTGTAAATTAATGCAATGAGGGGAGTCAGCAGGGTGGAACAGGTCTCAAAATGGTATAACCAACCAACACAATGGATATGCTTTACAGACACACAGTTAACTATCTTGAGACTAGAGCCCCTACCTATCTAGTTGTATGTACTACAGTGCTACCTACTTATTGCATGTGCCACAGAGCTTATACACTTGCAGATTGTCCAATGCTGTATGTAAGGTGGATGACATGAACAGGCCCTGTAAACTAATGCAATCGGAGGATCAGCATGGTGGAACAGGCCTCAGAATGGGATAACCAACCCACACGGGGTATGCTTCACACACACAGCTGGCAGTCTTGAGATTAGAACCCCTATCGATCTAGTTGTATGTACAATAGTGCTATTTAATTATCACATGCACAAGGGAGCTTATATGCCTGAAGAGTGTCCAATTCTGTATCTAAGGTGGATGACATCAGTAGGCCCTGTAAAGTAGGGCAATGAGGGGTTAACAGGGTGGAACAGGCCTCAAAATGTATTGGCATTGCACACACATAGGAAGGAAGCATAAAAAGCCACAAGGGAATATACTTATATTTACACACACACACACACACACACACACACACACACACACACACACACACACACACACACACACACACACACACACACACTCAGTTGGCTTGTTGGGAATTACACCACTACCAACTGTCTACACTATAGCACTATGTGCTTATCACATGTGCCATGGGAATTACACAGGTGGATGACATCAGTAGGCCCTGTAAAGTAGAGCAATGAGGGGTTAACAGGGTGGAACAGGCCTCAAAATGTATTGGCATTGCACACACATAGGAAGGAAGCATAAAAAGCCACAAGGGAATATACTTATATTTACACACACACACACACACACACACACACACACACACACACACACACACACACACACACACACACACACTCAGTTGGCTTGTTGGGAATTACACCACTACCAACTGTCTACACTATAGCACTATGTGCTTATCACATGTGCCATGGGAATTACACATGTGGAGAGTGTCTGGCAGTGCTGTTGAGGTGGATGACATCAGTAGCTGCTGACAGGGAGACAACTGTTGTGGAGGACAGTAGTCAAAGGGCCATATGGGTGGCCATTACACAGACATAGGCCTGTTGGGTGTGTGTATTCTGCTGCATGTGTAACACATACAGAAACACACACACACACACACACACACACACACACACACACACACACACACACACACACACACACACATACACACATGATGAGTGATGTAAGATTACAAGCCCTCCCTACCTACTATTATACAATGGGCCTCACCATAGTAATTGCACATGCCACTGGTTAAAATTGGTGTACATGTTGCAGTGCATCACTCTATGCTTTTCAGGGACTCTTTCTGTCTCACTCTCTCTGTCTGTCCCCCCCCACCTGTGCCTCTCTGTAAATGATATATTTGTGTATGTTACCTACTGTATATATGTATATCACAGTCAACAGATCCAGATAAATCCTATATGTACCACATAAGTATAGATGGGGATAAACAGTTCTGTAGTCATATGTGGGTTCAGACATGGACTGACAGTAGCTAAGTGTAGGAGCATGCCCGATATAACCATCAATAGTAAGAGAGGGACTCCAGTCCAGACCTACCTGTACTCCGGTCCAGGATTTTGGGTGCTACAGCTAATTAGGTGATGAGCCTCTGTAAACAGTCCAGCACTTCACTGATAGACTGGCTGAGGGATCTCCTGGCTGTATGCTGTCCTTATTAACTGAATCATATCTAGGGTGGGTACAGAGTGTACTAAACTGAGCAGAGTTTTGCATAATATGTGAGGTACATTTTGCATAGCACTTTGATGTCCTGGTATGTCAGTGGCAGATCAGTAGAGATTAATGTGAGGAACCGCTGACAGACATCTGTTTACTGACTCCCTACATTGCAGGGAACCCATGCTACTGCACGATGTGCTGTAGTCTGCACATTCTACATTAGTGTGGCCAGTGGTTCCTCCTTCCTCTTATATGTGGCCCTTTGTCCTGCTCTGCTCCAGTCGCAGGCTTCATCCACAGTTGCTGCTCTTATGTAGTTGTAGTTATGGTGTGACTGGGGTAGAAGTCATAACATCACACACAGGTTTACGGACTACGCACCTCTGACTGTACCTGTTTAGCAGGTTGTCCAGCATTGTGCCTCATACATCTGCTCTGGTCCTCATACAGCTTGTATTGCACTGTTCTTCTAAGGCTACATATTGCCCATACCTCTCTAAGTCTTACAGGCAGACATCTTGACAGGGCCATATATCACAGTGGGAGACAGGCTCAGACATGGGGACAGCAGCTTAATATTGCTCTTCCAAACGCAGACAGAAGGTAGACCAGTTTTGCATTAGATTGCATTTTCTTATGAGTATGAAGTCTGCATCTCTACTGTCTGTCATTGATGTTTTCACACCAAACTGTATTGTTTAGCCAATAGTTTGCCAGACAAGTGCAATGTTATGACACACAGAACAGATATATGAGGCATAGGTGTGGACATTCTGAGAAACCCTAACATTTTTTTGGGTATGGATGGTGCCCACTGACTTGTGAGTACTGACACAGTTAAGGGGCAATCTTTGTATCCTGGAACTAGACTGACTTGTCACAACTGGCTGTTCTAGTAGGCACCATTTAGGTTACTCAGAGCTGTGTACTGTCCATATCTGTGGCCCACTGTCCCTCCAATGTCCTGCTTTCCTGCAGTAACAAATATTGACTTCAGGACAGCCTGTAGAACACCTACCATAGGTTAAGCTGACATACAAAATAGTAGGCAAGGCCTGTCTTAAACCATGGATGCTGTTACCCACAGTAATGTTCTTAGCCCAGTGAGCCACAACAGCCTGCAGTCAGTGCTGTTTACTTCCTGACACTATTAGCCACACACATAGATAGCACACTGACCTCTGCATATTGTGTAATTGGAACATGTTAGCAAGTTGATTGGGACAGCCCTGGGAATGTGTGGTCTGCTTCTATTACCTTAAGAATATAACTGTTACTGCAGTTCTATGGGAAGATGGGTGTGTGGGGGGTAGGGGACCATACCTCTCAACTGGACAGATTTTCACAGAATGTACAGATATTTGCCTCACATTTTGGATCCATTTCTCATAACATTATGGTAGCCTGGAAAATTACTGACAAATCATTAAAGACTGAAGTTAGAAAGTGATGACAGACATTTGAGTTTCAGACTTCTTACTCTTCAGAGAATTCATGCTACTGGAAAACCTGTTAATCTATCAACTTTGTATGTTTGTAAGAGCAATATTTCACAATTTTCCCTGTTTTTGGCCTTTGGCCCACATTTCTTTATGGCTTTGTACAGATTTCTTGCTCTAAGAGGTTGAGAAGTATGTATGGGACTCCAACATTGACATCCATGCATCTGTCCTATAATCCTGCTGTTTGTAAGTCCCTCACATAGTGCAGTGGGTTTTTGGTGGCTTTGGGCCTGATATTCTGGGGCATTCTCCCACATGGCTGTCCGTTGTCTGCTGCTATACTGGTAGCCCACTCCATTCCCTTGCATACATGCAGCAATGCCGTACATATTCTACCACAGACTACTACCCCATTCATTTGTTGTTAAGAAGAGTGACTTACCTTGTTCTTGCAGCAGTTGAGACAACAGTGTTTCAGGGCTGATTCTGTCGGATGCATGCAGTACACAGCCTATACATGGTAAGGTATAGGTAGTGTCATGTAGTTGGCATCCATTTTACTGTGTGCATGTCATTTGGAGTGAGGTGTCAGTCCCTGGGTCCCTAGGTTGTCAGTGTATGTGCTATGCATTGCCTCTTTGCCAAGACCAGGGCATACTAGGCACACCTACGTCTGCCTACAAGGACAGGCTCAGGGGGTTCCTCCAAGTCCCTCTGTGCCTGTGGAGACCTTGGAAATGGTGGGGGGGTTGTGTGTCCCTCCCTGTGATATTCCTGCTGCAGCTGTTTACGCAGGATCATATTGTGTAACATGGTAGATACTATGAACATATGCACACATGTGACTGGAGAGTACTGCAGGGCTCCACCAGATATGTCAAGGCAGTGGAATCGTGACTTATGACTTGAGCAGCCCAAACACACACTCTACAATGTTCCTAGTTTGTGCGTATGCCTCATTATGTCATTCTTCAGTTGGTGTGTGTGCATTCCTGATGGGTGTCATCATCCATGGTTCCAGTGCATAACCAGCACCCCACACTAGATGGCCGTATGGGATGTCCCCCCTGGCAAATGCCTGGAACAGCTGTGATGCATGCCAGATGTGGGAGTAGTGATGATGGCCAGAGCTGCCAGCACACACACTGATGATAATAACCTGGGCATTGCATATGACCTGGAAGTTGATGGAGTGAAACCCCTTGCAGTTGATGTAGACTCTACCCTCCTCACCGGGTGGTGCTTTGATGTTCACATGAGTGCAGCCTATGGCAATCAGTACCTCTGGGTAGTGTTCTACATGGCGTTCACATGAGTGCAGTCTATGGTAACCAGTACCTCTGGGTAGTGTGCTACATGGTGGAAGAGATGCATATTGCTGCTCCTCTCCTCATGGGGTGTTGGGGAAATAAATGTACTCACTGGCATGTGTTAGCATAACATCTAGGAACTGGTGGAGTACTCTGGATGCAGATGCCTGTGAGATCCCCATGATGTCCCCAGTAGGTCTTTGGAAAGTACCTGTAGCTAGTATTCTTAAGGCTGCACATACCTTTGTTTCCACTGGGATGGGTTCCCCTCTGTTGGCTCTGGGTCTGAGGTGAGGGCGGCAGAGCTTGGTGAGTTCCTGTTGTATGTCCCTGTCCACCCTGTAGTGCTCTACTATTTCCAGTTCATGTAGCATCTGAAAGGTTACCCTTGGCCTGAACACTCTTCTTCTCCTCAGTCTGGGCCAGTTGTCAGCATAATCTTCATCACTGACCTCAGCCTGTAGCGCATACATATGTAGCAAAGCAGCAGCAGCCCCTATCATTTTGTCTGTTAAAATTCCCAAGTGTGTACTCCAATGGTGCATAGTATGTGGGAAAAATCAAATTGAAGAGTATATGCATAATTCATACTGGTGTGCTACAGATGCAGCCTGTGTGATTGGCTGACTATGATACATTCCACCTACCAGCTATATTATTGAAAGGTTTGAATGGGCCAGTGGAACAGGGATTATCAGTCATTTGTGCTTGATTGGCTTTCCCAGGCTATTTCCTTTTATTTTTGTGTTTGTTTTGCATTTCTTCCACTTCTAAGCCCCACAGCACTCCACACAAACCCACAGAACTAGTGTAAACATTGTTCAGCAGATTTGACCCTCCCCTGTACACTGGCAAGCTTAGTTTTTCTTTAACCAGCTAAAACACAGGTCACAGGGCTAAATATAGCTTTGCAGCATCAGACAGACACCCCCTCCTTAGTTGTGTTTAGCTGAGCACAAACAGGCACCACTAAGCTCCAAACTTCTTAAACATGCCATGACACATCCCCTTTTTAATGTTAGCTATCTGTTCTGCTACACCAACACAGTTCTAGCCCTACCATGGTTAGTACCTATGGATACGGTGGTACTTATTCCAATTCAGTAATCCTGGCTCATTACATACCCCTAATTGCGTATACACTGGATACAGCGCTACACAGGGCCTATCTCCTTAGCTACCATTATTACCTTCCATTGTATGACTCTGCATGCTGGCCAGTATAATGCAATAAGACTGCACCTTTATATTTAATATTTTACACATTTTGTTTATTCATATCATGTTTGCGCACCACTGTGTGCTACTTAAATGAGGCATATGTATTAAAAAAGATATTAATTCTTAATATATTGCATTCATTTTTCATGTCAATGACCACGGATTTGGCCATTTGCATGGCTGTTGTCACATATACAACCCTTTATTTGGGCTGTTACAGCCCCTGTTTAAATTTTATAATCTGGTACACGGTTTCAAACCACATACATTTTTCCTGCAGATACGGCACCTACACAGATGCCTTTTTGCTTCTTGGATCACAAAATCACCTCATTTGCATGGTTTTCACCAGCAGATGAGGTGATTTGCATTCTGTCGACACCTCCATGTTTGCATGGTTCCGCACACTCATGCACACCCCCAGCCTTGTTTCCTGGATCGCTCGGCGGCCATATTCCATGCTTGGGCTGCAACACTATTCCTACATGGAGAATCACTCCATGTAGGGTTTCTTGAATTACCCCCCATGTGTGTGTATGTATAAATATATATATATATATATATATATATATATATATATATATATATATATATATATATATGAGTCACATTTTTTCCAAGCTGCTTTCTTTGGAGATCTATATTATTGTCTTCATATATTGTGACAGTGGTGATGTTTGTGGTAGGAGTGATGGATGCATTCAAGGTGGAGGTGGGATTACATCATGGATCAGCTCTGAGCCCTTTCTTTATTTGCAATGGTGACAGATAGGGTTGACAGATGAGATCAGACAAGAGTCCCCGTGGACTATGGTGTTTGCAGATGACATTGTAATCCGCAGTGAGAGTAGGGAACAAGTTGAGGAGACCCTGGAGAGGTGGAAATATGCTCTATAGAGGAGAGGAATGAAGGTCAGCAAGACTAAGACAGAATATATGTGTGTGAATGAGAGGGAGGATAGAGGAATGGTGAAGATGCAGGGAGTAGAGCTACAAAAGCTGGATAAGTTCAAATACTTAATACTTAGGAGCAACAGTTCAGAGTAATGGTGAGTGTGGAAGAGAGGTGAAGAAGAGAGTTCAGGCAGGGTGGAGTAGGTAGAAAAGAGTATCAGGAGTATTTTGTGACAGACAGATATCTGTAAGAGCAAAATGAAAGCTCTACAAGATGGTAGTGAGACCAGCTATTTTATATGGGTTGAGACGGTGGCACTGACGAAAAGACAGGAGTCAGAGCTGGAGGTGACAGAGTTAAAGATGTTAAGCTTTGCATGGAGCATGACAAGGATGGACAGGATTAGAAATGGGTATGTTAATGGGTCCGCTCGGGTTGGATGGTTTGGAGACAAAGTCAGAGAGGCAAGATTGCGTTGGTTTGGACATGTGCTAAGGAGGGATGCTGGGTATATTGGGAAAAGGATGCTAAGGATGGAGCTGCCAAGTAAGAGGAAAAGAGGAAGGCCTAAGATTAGGTTTATGGATGTGGTGAGAGAGGACATGCAAGTGGTTGGTGTGACAGAGCAAGATGCAGAGGACAGGAAGAAATGTAAACAGATTATCTGCTGTGGTGATCTCCAGTGGGAGCAGCTGAAAGAAAAAGAAGCATTACTTTCTTTGGGAGATCTTTAGACATAGGATATCGGGGAGTTATCACTTTTCCAGAGTGTTGTGTGTTGTCATTTGGTGTGTGTATACATATATATATATATATATATATATATTTATATACACATATATATTTGTATACATTTATGGCTCAGAAGGTACTGAATGTACTGCTTTCAAAATATAATTCAAAATAAAGCCAGAGTATACTACACCACTGGGTTGAAGCCTTTGGGGCATGTAACTTCTGAAGTTGCTATGCATGGAACAAAGGCTTGATGTTACAATGATTCTTAAACATTGGGTCATGGAATATATAAACTGTGAACCAAGGAAAGCTGGATGTGCTCAGACATGAAATGGAATTAAACTGTGAACCAAGAAAAGTTGGCTGTGGTCAGTAATGAAATGGAATGTGCACAACTCAATCTGCTGAATGTTGATGGACAAAAATGGACTGATATTAGACTCTTTGAATCTTTGAATCTGATGATGATAGACAGAGTAGAAACTGTGTCACTTCTTTTATAATGAAGTAGCTAGCAAGAATGGCAAGGAAATACAAGGTAGTCGGTGAATGCTTAATATATAGATGTCTATGAAGAAGGCCTATTAAAATGACTATAACTCAGAAATGTGATCAGACAACAGAGGCAGAAGAGAAGTAAGCTGACCAGTTGTACAAGCAAGAATTTTATTATTGATTTATCAACATTTGTTTACTGAGAAAGTCCAACAGGATAATTTTATCCATTTTTATCAGAGAGTTAGGAAGAAAAGCTGCATAAATATAAGAATAGAAGATACATATACAAAGGTGAAAACTGTCATCATATTACAATATCTTCTTCTTCTTTCGGCTTTTCCCGGTTAGGAATCGCCACAGCGGATCATCTGTCCGCTCATTATTGGCAGTAGAGTTTTATGGTGTCAAGTTGCCAGCCCAGCGCCCAACCTTCCACAGAAGGCACACACACATAGACACAGTCACTCACACCTAGGGCCAATTTAGAGTGTCCAATCCACCTACAGCATGTCTTTGGGATGTGGGAAGAAACTGGAGCACCCAGAGGAAACCCACGTGACCACAGGGAGGACATGCAGACTCCGCACAGAAGGCACCCCAGCTGAAGATTGAACCAGAGAACTTCTTGCTGTGAGGCGACAATGCTAACCACTGCACCACCATGGCAGCCAGCCATTATATTACAATATAATGTAAATAAATTAATATTATGTAAGTCTGACTCAGTGTGTAGGCTGTACTGACTCAAGAAACTACCTCTTCCGCAGCTTGCTAATTTAAACAAAGAAGGAGATGACCAACAGTCTTAGGCCTGGGAATATAGCTCCTGTATACATGTTTTTATCCACATTCGTTAAGCTTAGGGTAGTCATTTAGAATATGGTGGTTGTAGTATATTTATTTATTTATTTTGTTATTTATTGCATTTGTTTACCAGAAAGCCTGCATGGGTATATTTTTAGATGGAGGTCTGAGGAGAAACGCTCCATTTAAAAAAAAATACACAGATTATAATCACAGATTCAAACAATAGACAGATAAAGGCATCTGTATTAGAGGTTGTCCTTACAGATGGAAATAGAACTTGGTCTAGGCACATGTGCTGATCACAATGACAAAGAGGTACATGTTATTGTGCATAAAAACAGGAGTATTACAGCACATCAATATAAGCATAGTAAGAAAAAATGGGTATAAGTCAAAATGACATTTACACTGGAGTCTCTGTAGAATGGTATGACTGTAGTTAAGTCAGTAGGCTTTTAGTTTTATGCTAAAGTGCGAGGCGTTATTTATCTGGCAGAGATTAGAGGAGAAGGAGTTCCACAATCTAGCAATGCATCTTGTGTCAAGTGCATCTCCATGAGAGTTGTGAGAGAGGATGATGCTTCTGCGGTATTTATTGCTGGACCTTAAAATGGGAGTGGGAGTGTAGTACTGAAGGAGAGGGGAGATGAAGGAGTTTTTATTAGGTTGATGCAGGATTTTGTGCACTGTTTTTTAGCTGGGTGTAATTTAAAAGGTTAGTGAATATGAGACAATTTAGCTTTTTGACTGGCGTACAGTGACATGTAAATTTGGCTACTTTATTATCAATCCGTTCCAGTTGTAAGAGGAGTTTAGATGTCAGATTTCTAAAATTTGCGGAGGTGTATATAAGACCGGGCAATAAGAAAGAAGTTGCTGTACCTTTTCTTCCACGATCAGATAGGAAGCACTTAGCTCTACAGAAGAGTCCCAGTTTTTCACTACATGAAGGATATGATGATTGAGTTTTAGCTGATCATTGATAATGATGCTTAGTAACTTGGTACGGGAGACTATTTCAGTCACAGTGCTGTTAGAGGATTGTACAGGGAATGTGCTTGCCATAGCTTGGAGCTTTTCTCCCCAGGCTTCCACTGAAAAAGGGCAATAGCTCAGCCAGACACTCCCAGTCAACAAATGTAAAATAAATAAAAAGTAAATAAATAATAGTTGTAGAGTCTGAAGAAAAGAGCAAGAGTTTAATTTTGTTGGGATGAGGGCAAGATTGGAACTGTAGAACCATGTATGTGCTATTGAGAATGCTAGCTTGGTGTGGTGATGGAGTTCAGGCAAGATGGGTAATGTACAGATGATGGTGGAGTCATCTGCATACTGGATGAATGTGCATTGAAGTTCATTAATAAAGAAATTGAAGAACAGGGGGGGTCTATAAATATGTGGGTAAATACGATAAGGATGGGAATTAATGTGGATGTTGAGTGTTGCCATCTTATACATTGCATTCTGTGTTGGAGATACAATTGAAACCATTGAGTTGCTGTGGTCAAAAGGCTTACAAGAGAGAGTTTGTGCAGATGTTTGTGGTGAGATGCTTTGCCACAAACATTTGCTAGATCTAGAAAGACTGTAGGTACTAGAAGATTATTATTTCATTGTTGATATATTACATTGAGAATGGATAGCAGAGCAGTGCCAGTGATGTGATATCCTTGAAAGGCATGCTGGGTTGGAGAAAAATGTTGTGATGTAGGGTGCATTTTTCCAGGATTTTGGATAGGGGTGATAGTATGACAATAGGTCTGAAGTTACATATTTCTGCAGATGGACTACCTTTGTGTAGAGGCAGTATAAATGAACATTTATATTTCCCCTCTACTCGACACTCATTAGACCCATTATAAAGTACAACGCCCCTTTTAGAATGTACCTCACAAGACATCTGCAGTAGCTGGAAAGGCCACAGAAGTACCTCACAAAGAGGATTACTGGCCTCAAACAAATGCCCTACACTGACCGCCTTAAAAAACTCCAGCTTTACTATGTAGCATATCACCTACTCTGAGGTGATCTCTGCCTAACAAATAAAGCTATGTTAAACCCAAAGCTGTTGGACATACTACACCTAAAGAAATCCCAATCCCTCTGAGCTACACGCTCTAGGGACCTAAACCTTGTCACCACAATAAACATGACATGCTGGAGGGATAGATTCCTGTCCCAGAGACTACCATATTCTAGAACAGGCTACCCATCTATGTCAAGCAAAGTTTTTCATTAGCACTCTTCAAGAAAAATCTTGATAAGTGGATGGGAAATAGGAAATACACCCTGGGAATCACTTCTGTGTCTCTGCTCGACAAGAGGAGTTTAGATGTCAGATTTCTAAAAAGTGGCACAGGAAAATAACTTTCTTGGGTGGCGTAAGCCAGGGAACCTTGTTGGCTAGGCTTATGTAGGCCCTTGGGCCGATAGCCTAATACCTACCTATGAACCTATTTCCAGGTTTCTGGGAACAAAGATTCCTGGACTGATCTATTAATTAGAAAGGAATCAGGGTAGGCTATTGTCTGTGCTGCAATTTCCAGCTATTCTGATGGAAGTCCTTCTGGAGTCAGAGTAGTAGTTTTCAAATTGGTGAGATATCATCTCATAGTTGTGGTAGGGACAGGATGTTCAAACTGTGTGTTATTGCTTGAAGTGGAGGTATGTTATGGTGTAGTGCTCTTTCAGGTTTGACAGAGAAAGGGCAGTGGGAGTGAAAAGCACATGCAATGTTGTAATCTGTATGAAATGGTAAGGGCTTTGCTAGTGTAGGTTTGCCAGGGTCTATATTAGATAAACGAATGTTTGAAAGTTTGACTGTCATATGGTCGACACCATATGATTTAACTTTCAAAAGTTTGATTATCTAATAAAAAAAAATAAACTACACAAAACACCTACCTGAACATTTTAAGTAGGGAGGCAAGCCCCACCTGCACCCCCACACCCCCCGGTCTTTAAATATACCAACTCCGAGATCGCACTACAGTGCAGAAAAGGGAAATCTTCCCATTCCGTGCTCTACGGAAATCTCCATTACAATGTTTGAACATTGAAAAATCTGATCATATGGTGTCGACCATATGACACTTGGAATTTTGAATGTTCATACATTCAATATAGACCCAGTTTGCCAGGTTTAAGGACTTGAAATGTAGTGATCCAGAAGTATTTGGAATTATTTGAGTGGGACTAATACTGATACATGATTTTTTTCCTGCATTTACTTGGACTTTTGTAATGTTGTGAAGGTGGTGAAATGTTTGGTAGGTGGTTAAGGTTTTGGTAGACTGGCACTTGTTCCAGGCTTTGTCTTGTGAGTGTTTTTTTTTTGTGGCTAGTGTGAGCCATGGAGCAGGGAAATATTTGACTCTTTTCCTCCTAATTGGTGCAGGATATGTTCAAAAGGTGTTATTTAGGTATTGCACAGCATCTTCAATGGGTAAAGCTTTTAGGTAGTTCCAGATGAAACACATGACGGACTAAATTAAGTGGTCTTTGCTGTCTTTGCTGGACAGAGGCACAGGGAACTAATCTAAGGGGGTGGTGAAAGCCAGCACTTTCTGGCTAGGCTTATAGATGCCCTCGGGCAGATAGCCTAGTACTTACCTATGAACCTATGAGCCTAAATCTGGAACAGTTTCTAGAAGAGTTATAGATAATGGTCTGCTAGTACTCCTGATTGAGTTATATTGCATAGCGGGAGGTAAGAACACAGTCTATAATGGAGAAAGTGCCTTTTCCTTTGTTGTATCCGTATGTGATCTGGATAAGTTGGGTGAAATTATAAATGTTAATAGATGAAAGGAGAGGAGTGAGGAGGCTATACAGCCAGTGTGTATTTTTGTCTCCTAGAATGTACATTTCAAGAATTATATTGTTGTATGTCCAGGAAAGCATGTCGTCTAAAGTGTTGCTGTTGGAGGTTGGAGGTGTTATTTAGTGGGATGTAGATGGCAGTTATGCAAATGGATTTATTTATGTCTGATTCCATGATGCTTGCTGCTAATATATGCAGCATGTCTGTTAATATATCATATTTTGTGCTTGGCTATATTTAGGTATGAATACATGCTGCTTGCTTTTTTAATATATCATAGTTTAGTGTATTATCGTATATAGGTCTTTGATAGCAGGGCACAGCAGGTAATGTTCATAGACGAATCAGGATTCTTTGGAGTCTTGGTTGCCCTCTGTTTGTGCCACATGGGTTACCTTGGGGTTAAACACTTCACAGAAACAAATAAGTCATGATAATGAAGGGCAGGCTATGGTATGTCCTGGGTAAGATTATGAAGGGCAGGGTACAGGATATTCTGGGTATGATAACAAAGGGCAGGCTACAGGATGTCATGTGCAAGGAAAGGTAATGAAAGGCAAACTGCAGCATGTCCTGGGTAAGATAACAAAAGACAGGCTAAGGATGCCCTCAGTAAAATAATGAAGGGCAGGCTACAGGACATTGTGAAAAATATATGAAGAGCAGACATTTTGCATAAGACAATGAAGGACAGGCTACTGGATGTCCTGGGTATAGTAAAAGAAAGGGCAGGTTACAGGATGACCTAGGTGTGATAATAAAATAACAAGCTACACAATATCCAGATTATGGAAATGAAGGACAGACTACAGGATGTTCTGGGTAAAACAACAAATGGCAGGCTTGTATGTTCTGGGCAGGGTGAGATAATGAAAGACAAGTTGCACAACATCCTGGGTAAGGTTGCAAAGGCCTGGCTACAGGATGCCCTGAGTAAGATAATGAAGGGCAGGCTACACTATGTCCTTTGTGGGGCAAGATATTAAAGCACAAGCTATAGGATGCCCTGAGTAAGATTACGAATGGTAAACTACATGATGGTCTGGATAAGATAACAAAGAGCAAACTTTCCTGGGTGGGATTATGTAGGGTAGAAAACAGGATGCTCTGTAAGCTAACTGTGGGAAGGCTGCAGGATGTCATGGGCAAGATAATGAATAACACAAGACTACAGAATGTCCTGGGTAAGTGCTGAGTAAGAAGGCTAATGGCAGGTTGTAGGACATCTTGCATAGGATAACTAAAAGCAGGCCATAGGATGTTCTGGAAAAGATAATGAAGGGCAGAAGACTACTGCAGATTTCTTTATGGTCACAATGCAAGGAGGACCACAATGGAACCCATCTTTAAGCATAATATAGTAGAAGTAGGAGGCAGGATAATGCCATGCATACCTGAAACAGCTATACTAAAATGATCAGCGCTCATTGCTGTAACACATTACAGAATTCTACTGCAGTTACTAGGCTTATTATTTGCAGGCTAGGTAAGACTTACATAATTCTTTGCATTTACATCTGTTGTACACTTATTTAGATTTTAAGTAAACACTGTGCACATATTTTATGCTTTAGTTATTTTGAATGTTCATTGGTTCATAGGTTCATAGGTGTGTACTAGGCTAATGGCCCTGAAGCCTTTACAAGCCTAGCCCATAGGATTACCCTGGCATCGTGCCACCCGACCTTATTTCCCAGTGCCTTTGGTGAGTAGAGCCACTGGAGAGATCCCTGGGGTGAATTTTCTATTTCCCATCCACTCATCAAGATTTCTCTTGAAGAGGGCCAGTGAGGGGCTCTGTTTGACATGTAGGGGAAGTCTATTCCATAGCATGGGCAGTCACTGGGTTATGAACATGTCCCTACAGCTTGTTCTGTTGATTGTGGTAATGAGGTTGAGGTCTCTGGATCATGTGGTGCAGAGGGATTGGGATTTCTTTAGATGTAGAATTGCTAACAGACCTGGGTCAGAGATGGCTTTGTAAGTCAAGCAGAGATTGCCTCTAATTAGATGATATTAGACAGAATAGTTGGAGTTTTTTGAGTTTGTCCATATAAGGCAAGTGTTTAAGGACTAGGATCCTCTTTGTGAGGTACTTTTGCAGCCTCTCCAGTTGTTGCAGGTGTCTAGTGAGGTACATGCCAAATGGGGCATTGTACTCGATGACCGGCCTAATGAGGGAAGAGTAGATGGAGATCATTACCTCTTTCTTCCTGGATGCAAAACCTTTAGTAATGAGATGTGCCACATAGAAGGACTTTCTGACCCCAGTGGCAATGTGGTGGTCAAAAGAGAGGTTGCTGTCAACCTGTGTTCTCAGATCTCTAATAATGCCTTCTGTGTTCAGTGAACTTCCATCGATGTGGTAATTCATGATTCATAAGAACTGGGTTTTCCACAAAGGGGATGATGACACATTTTTTGGCATTGAGCTTAAGGCCATGGTTCTGACACCAGTCATTGGTCTCAGTGAGGCCTTTCTGCAGGATGTCAACAGCACTTGGGGAGTTAATAATAGCTCCCAATTTGCAATCATCTGCAAACTTTGTCAGCCAGAGTCCCTTCGTGTTGGCCTGGACTTTAGAGAAGTAGATACCAAACAGGAGAGGACCCAGGGCTGAACCCTGTGGGTCTCCACTTGTGATTGGTCGGCAGTCTGACTTGGAGTCAGCTACTTTCACACTGGGGGTTCTATCTTTAAGCCAGTTTGCAACCCACCTACTGATATAGGGGTTGATGCCTAGCTTAGTGAGTTTTTCTATGATTCTTGATTGGGGAATGGTATCAAAGGCTTTGGCCAGATCAACGTAGGCTGTATGAATTATCTTGCCTTCATCCACAGCTCTGGTGACTGACTCAAAGAAGTCGACCAGGTTAAGCAGGGATGATCTACTCTTCACAAAACCAAACTGTGCGGGATCCAGAGTTTGGAGACTCCATATATCCTTGATTATTAGGTCCATGATGATGTGTTACATAGCTTTGCATATCAGACTCGTCAGGCTAATGGGGCAATAGTTCCCAGGGTCTGTAGTCACTCCTCCTTTGTGGAGAGGGATGACTGTAGCAGTGCGTCATTCAGTAGGGACAAATCCTGAGGTGAGGCTGTGATTGAACAGGGCACACAGGTGAGGTGCCAGTTAATTCTGTAGTTCATGTAGAACACAGCCAGGGATATTGTTAGGTCCCACAGAAGCTATATTCTTGGCCTTGGACAGTGCTATTTTAACCTGTGCAACAGTAATACTGGATCCCTGCCAATCTACTGGTATTGTGATTGGTCCTTTGGGAGGGAGAGAGTGGTAAAGTTGGCACTGAATCTGTTGGCCAGTATGTTGGCAATATCTGTTGGCTCAGTATAGGAGGTACCATTGTGCAGTAGCTCAGGGCAAATCTGGGTATTGCCGTGGAGCTTCTTTACATAACTATAGAAGGCCTTGTGGTTGTCTTTACTATCTGTTGCAATTCTGTTTTCATAGCTAGCGTTAGAGGATTTGATGAGGGAGCTCAATTTCTTTGCTGAGACTGATAAGGGAATTTTTCTAGTCTTGGTACTTCACCTTATTCCGCATCAGTTTCCTCCTCTTGTTGTAAGTAGATTTCTTGTTTATCCAGCTGTTCCTGTACATGGACAGTCTTGACAGGTGTACAACCCAAGAGTACAAATACAAATAAAAAAATAAACATTTTTGGGAGGGGGTTAGATGAGACAACTTTACATAACCTTGGAAAATGTAATACAATTGAGGTAAATGTTATCACGTACATTGGAATCAAGCTGATGGTAAAAGGAGGAAATATGCTGTAATAGTGACCAAGACATACTAGACTATTTGCAGAGTCATTATGTGAGTAGGTAACCATAGTTTCGACTACCAATACAGACTGTATCCTGACACATACGTCAAGGATAACATGAAGAAATAGTGAAATGGCAGATGGTGACAGCATCATCATTTTTTAATGCAGAAAGGTCAAACCTAAAGAGAAGTTAGCCACTAGTGAGGCTTGGGAATGCTTATATATGTCTCAAAAAGTATGCAAACCGTAACCTTTTATAGGTTCATAGGTTGGTACTAGGCTATCAGCCCTAGGGCCTATACAAGCCTAGCCATAACAATTCCCTGGCTATTTCTTCCCACACTATTTACTTCCCTGGGCCCCTGTCTAGCAGGGTGACTGACGTGATCCCCGGGGTGAATTTCCTTTCTCCCATCCAATCGTCAAGGTTCCTTTTGAAAAGGGCCAAAGAGGCACTCTGCTTGACATGTATGGGCAATCTATTCCAGAGTCTGGGGAATCTCTGGGTCAGGAACCTATCCCTCCAGCATGTTTTGTTTACTGTGATGACAAGGTTTAGATCCCTGGAGCATGTGGCTCTGAGGGATTGGGATTTCTTTAAGTGTAGCATGTCCAACAGCTCTGGGTTTGACATGGCCTTGTATGTTAAGCAGAGATCGCCTCTGAGTAGACGATATGTGACAGAGTATAGCTGGAGTTTTTTAAGGAGGTCAGCATAGGGCATCTGCTTTAGGCCTGTGATTCTTTTAGTGAGGTGTTTCTGCGGCCTTTCCAGTTGTTGCAGATGTCTTGAGAGGTACATACCAAATGGGGTGTTGTGTTCAATAATGGGTCTAATGAGGGATGAGTACAGTGGGACAATGACCTCATTTTTTCTGGATGAAAAGCCCTTAGTGATGAGGTGTGCCACATAGAAGGATTTCCTAACTGTTGTGGCGATGTGGTTATCGAAGGTGAGACCACTGTCCACCTGTGTCCCTAAGTCTCTTATCACACTTTCGGTGTTTAGTGTACTGCCACCTATATGGTAATTCACAGGTACATGATTTTTCCCAAAGAGGATAACTATACATTTCTTGGCATTGAGCTTGAGCCCATGGCTCTGGCACCAAGCATCTCTTTCTGTAAGGCCCTTTTGTAGATTATCCACATCATTTGGGGATTCAATAATGGCTCCCAGTTTGCAGTCATCTGCGAACTTTGTTAGCCAGAGTCCCTTAGTGTTGGCCTGTACTTCAGCGAAGTAGATGCCAAACAAGATAGGTCCCAGGACTGAACCCTGAGGTACTCCACTTGTCGCTTGTCTGGAGCTGGATTTGGAGTTGGCTACTTTTACAGTGTGGGTTCTATTATAAGCCAGTTAGCAACCCATTGGGTGACATAGGGATTAATGCCCAGCTTAGTAAGTTTATCTATGATTTCAGAGTGAGGGATGGTGTCAAAGGCCTTGGCAAGGTCTAGATAGGCTGTGTGGACCACCTTACCCTTGTCCATGGCTTTGGAGACTGATTCAAAGAAGTCAGTCAGGTTCAAAAGACAAGACTGGCCCTTCACAAAACCAAACTGGGTGGGGTCCATTGTTTGAAGGTTGCCAATGTCTTTGTTTATAAGTTCCATGATAATACGCTTCATGGCCTTGCAGATAAAGCTCATCAGACTGATGGGCCAGTAGTTTCCAGGATCCAAGGTGCCCCCCCCCTTGTGGAGTAGGATAACTGTGGCTCTGTGCCACTCAGTGGGCACAAAACCTGAGGTGAGTCTATGATTAAACATGACACTTAGGTGAGGTGCCAGTTCATATTGTAGTTCATGTAGGATGTCATCTGGGCCCATGTATGCTGTATTCTTAGCTTTGGAGAGTGTATTTTTTGCCTGTGTGGCCATTATTACTGGAATTTGGCAATCTCCCAGTATTGAGATGGGCCATTTAGGGGGTGAGAGGGGGGTGAAGTTGGCACTTAATCAATCTGCCAGGATATTGGCAATATCTTTGGGATCAGTATATTTAATGCCATTCTGTTTTAGCTCAGAGCAGATCTGAGCATTGCCATTTAGATTCTTGACATAGTTATGGAATGCCTTGTGGTTGTCTTTGGAATCTTTGGCAATTTTATTTTCATAACTAGCTTTGTAGGATTTTATGAGGACTGTCAGTTTCTTACTGTGGCTGGTAAGGGAGGTTTTTGCATCCTGGGATTTTCCTCTTTTCTGCAAAAGTTTCTTCCTTTTGTTGTAAAATTTGTTGATGGCAGGGGACTACCAGATTGGCTTCCTTTTTTTGGATGAGAGTATCTTGGTTCTATTTGGGATGGCACGATTCATGCATGAGTGGATGTGCTCATACAGTGCCTTAGTGTAGTATTCAGCAGTTGAACTTTCAGTTCCCATCTGCATGCGTGTCATGAAGTTTGTCACTTCTGACTTGAGTAGGATGAGGTTGGTTTTGGAGAAGTTTTTTATGGAGGTTTCCTTACTGGGGGGTGGGGGTGGGATGTGGATGTTAAGGGTGATGAGCTTATGGTCAGACCTGACTAACGAGGGGGTGACCATAGGTGTGGAGCATTGATTTCCCATGTTGGTAATGACCAGTTCTATGATATTGGAGCCCCTGGTGGGACTATGGATTAGTTGATCCAGGGCATTGGAATTTATGAATTCCAAGAACTGTTGGGCAAAGGTGTTGGTACATGAGTAGTTTTCCCAGTTAATGGCAGGGTAGTTAAAATCACCCAGTATTAGGGTGTTTGGTTCTATCTTAATATTTTCCAGTATGTTTAGAAAGGTGTAGTGAGAATCTTGGGGTATGGTGGGGTATCTGTAGCAAGCTACAATTTGGATTGCAGTCTTTCCTAGTGTTAGTTGCACCTGGAGAATTTCAGATGCATTGTGTTGGGAAACTAGCCTGGTGGTGTGAATATCCTTGGTGAATATTGACACTCCTCCACCTTTAGTGTTCGGTCCTGGTTTGGTGGCAGAAAAGTGTAGTAAGAGTTGTAGCCTGGTATTGCAGGGGTGCTCTCTGGAGCCTTGAACCAGGTCTCAGTTACTGCACAGATATCAATGTTCTCCATTTTTAGGAGTACCTCGAGAGAGTGCATTTTGAGGTTTAGACTTCTAGCACTGAGTAGCATTACCTTCAGATTTTGCATGCTTGTACCTGTTATGGTGGTGGTTTTGTCCTTTGAAGTTTGCCTAAAAAAGGCACTATAGTGGTGGCAAGAGCGTTAGCCAGTAACCTGAATCCCAGGGGTGACAGGTGCAGACCATCTCTGGCAAAGCATCGTGGTCTGTCGATCATGTCATCCCAGGCAGATAGATACTGGATCCCCTTTGAATGACACCAGAAGCTTAGCCAACTGTTGTGGTATCATTCTGGGTAAAGGCAGGATGCTACTTAGGGCTAGGGTCATACTTGCCTGGGCCACATGATCCGAGAGCTCTTCCATGTCTCTTTTCATGTAGTCCAGGGAGGTACGTCTCAAGTCGTTCACTCCAACATGGACAATGACAGAGTCATATTTGTACTTGTTGTGGAGTAACTTGAGTGCATGCTTTATGTGGTGGATCCTGGCACCCTACAGGCAGCTGACTTTAATTTTCTCCTTGTTCAACCTGGTGAGTGGGACATCAGTGTGCCGGACTATAGAGTGACCTATGACTAAAGTGTTAGGTATGTTGTCTTGCCTTAGGAGCTGTTGCTGTGTGGCACACTGGTGTTGTGAACTATGTGACACTTTGGATGTGATTGGTGTTTGTTTGCATTTCAGCTTCAGATGTCCTTGTTGCTTGGGCAGGTAACAGTTAATGGCCTCTGTTTATGTGGATTTAGTATTGCTATATGTGGGTGTTGGTGGCATGGGTTTAGAAGGACTATGTGTTGCTTGAGGTGTAGTGTGGGTGTTAACCTTCTCCTCTTGACTGTCTAGCACAATCTTGGGTGGAGAGAGCTTTGCTTCCATTTTGGCTATGTAAGTGCATCTCTCACAGGTTGTAGTGTTGGGTGGTAGGAGGAGATGGTTGTCTGTGTACATGAGGCAATTGCTGCATTGCCCCAGTATGCCCAGATTCACCAGGTGAACAGGAGAAATCATCAGAAGCTGACCCCTGGACATGCCTGGTTTGGTGCTTTTTTTTTTTTTTGTAAAGTACAGGAGCTGTTTTCCATTACCTTAGCAAGGTACTTTGCAATTATTGGCTGTTTAGTGCCTACTGTTAATTTCTCCTTATTAACAAGGAGAGTTGAGTGCTTGTATCAGTTTAAGGCTTCCTAGTGTTTTCCATCAGGTATTAGAGCAAGTGCTAGTCACAGGGATGCTTAAAGGTAAGATGAAAAAAATGCACACTGCAGTGTGCACTAGATAAGTTAGATATGAAAGTAGGTAACTTAAGTTTTACCTGTTTAAAAAGTTAAGGTTTAGTGGAGAGTTACTATTTTTAAAACAGCAAGATGGATTGAAAGGGGTGGTCACTTTTGTATTCTGGTACTATGGAATACAGTAGGATGGCCAATAAATTTAAATAGTTGAAGGGGAGGGATTTCAAAAATGATTATTTTGTGATTATTCACACAAGCCAGTGAAAGTAGAGAGGAAATGAGATATGTAGTCAGATTAACATAAGAGGCAGGCAACTAGAAAGACAGTGGTATTTAACAAGACAACTGTAACTGGGTGGAAGGGCGGAAAAAAATTTCTGCCTGACTCAGAAGAGACAGAGCTGTGGTCTGTTTTGAAGTTTTAATATGCTGTTAAAGCAGAATGCAAGTAAAACACAAGGTAAAGAAAACAAACCACAGTATTCAAAATATAAAAAGGCAATAAAGTAATACAAAATACAAAAAATAAAAGCAAACTAACCTTTCCTTCACAGCAAAGTGTAGCAGAGTCTGGATGAGCCTTTCTGGTAAAGCTCTGAAATGTTTTATTTTACCCCTTAAATAGGAGCATTAGTTCCTAGCTCCACCCCCTCAGTTCACAAATGATTAACCTTAAGTGACCTCTTCTATCTTATGAATGAGTCCTTAATTGATCAGTTCTAATATCTGCCTGACTCAGAAGAGACAGGGCTGTGGTCTCTTTTGAAGTTTTAATATGCTGCTAAAGCAGAATGCAAGTAAAACACAAGGTAAAGAAAACAAACCACAGTATTCAAAATATAAAAAGGCAATAAAGTAATACAAAATACAACAAATAAAAGCAAACTAACATTTCCTTCACAGCAAAGTGTAGCAGAGTCTGGATGAGCCTTTAGATAGATTGTAAACTTTTCAGTAGATAACTATGGTTCAAATGCAAACAGTTTTTTCAGGAAAATGCTTAACTTCGTATGAACTAGAGCAAACCACATGGTGGTAGGAAAATTAATATATGCTGGCAGATAGAACTAATTTCATATTACTGATTAATTTAATGACCCTCAGATACACTTCTGGCATGCAGAAGTAGTCAACAAATGCAATTTCTGTCAAGTTAATGCACACCCAAATGTGTCTAAATCCTTTCTTGCCTTGCTTTGCGGATTTGAAAAATGTGAACCGCTGACTGACTGAGCGGATTGTCAAGCTGAGGTACTTCAGTATGCATTAAAATAAGCATAAATTGTGACATTATATATTGTACTCAGATGTACTTGGACTTCTGGCCTTGTATTTTATAAAATAAGTTATGATTTACAGCAGTTTTATTTACAAATGAATTTCATCAATTTAATGTGAACACTGCTGGTTTGCAGCATTTATTCTGTTTATGTGATTAACGCAAGACAAAATGTATCTTAGGATTGTAATAATGAATGGTTTCTGGTAATAGAGAATGCTTACTGTGTCTAGGATTATGCAGTCTGAACAAAATCCTTATTCTTGTTTCCAAAAGCAGCATATCAGTCCAAAAACTAAATGTGTTTGATTTGCTTACAAAGTTATTCTGTGAACAACAGCTGGAGACAAGGATGTAAGAATGGCAAGGTTATACAGGGCTGGGCGTATGAATACAAAATCTTGCATGGGTTCTATTATTCATTCCGCATTATCAAAATGAAGCAGGTTTGCATCATCTGTAATAAGTTTGTTCTCAGATCACCTGTAAAGAATTTCCTTTGATTAAAAAAATACATTTATCTCAAAGTTGAGCATATATTTATGCTTGTAGTCACAAACTCCTACCAAAAAGAACTGTTTGTCTTTCAAGTTTACTAGAAAATTATTTTTTTTAAATTCCCTCAATACATGGTAAGTAAAAAGGAAGCGGTTTCCTACATCTAGCTTTAAACAGTTCACCCTGCTAAGACATACTGGTATCATTCGATGGAATAATTAAAAAATTCGTTATTGAATTAATTGTGAAACTGTTGTAAGCAATTTTGCAATAAGCTAACTGCTTTTTAATTGTTCACCAATTAATAGTCCACTCTCACACATACTTGCTACTACAACAAAACAGAAGATAACAAAAAACAAAAACTATTAATAACAACAATAACAGCAACAACATCAATACTGTTGTTTGGTATATTCTGTGAAATGATCACTGATTTCTATCGGCCCCCAAAACAACATGATTAGCATGTGGAAATGTACCTGCCAAGTGAATACAATGGCAGGCATTTGTGCCTGGACTTCTACATGTTGCATACGATTTCTTCTTCTTCTTTCGGCTGTTCCCGTTAGGGGTCGCCACAGCGGATCAACTGTTTCCATTTCTTCTTGTCCTCTGCATCTTGCTCTGTCACACCAACCACCTGCATGTCCTCTCTCACCACATCCATAAACCTTATCTTAGGCCTTCCTCTTTTCCTGTTACCTGGCAGCTGCATCCTTAGCATCTTTTTCCCAATATACTCTGCATCCCTCCTCAGCACATGTCCAAACCAACGTAATCTTGCCTCTCTGGCTTTGTCTCCAAACCTTGCAACCTGGGCTGACCCTCTAATATACTTATTTCTAATCCTGTCCATCCTCGTCACACCCAGTGCAAATCTTAACATCTTCAACTCTGCCACGTCAAGCTCTGACTCCTGATTTAAAAAGTTATTTTTGAATGAAAATGACAAGAAAAGCACTTCATTTCGCAACAAGGTGGTGACTGCAAGCACAACATTGCTCTCTACCCCATGACAAGCTTACCTTTTTACCACTGAAAATCCTCCTGACATGTTCTTTACCTAAGCTAGCATGTCAAATTTGTTATATTGTAAATTAAACCTGACATCCCTGTGTGTCACCAAGAAATGTATATATTTTAGATGCCATATGCACAAGTAAGGACAAATCAGAATTTGTATAATTATCTATTTTCTGTCTCATTACACCAGAAATAAATTGCAACAAGAACTGAATATTAACTGCACCATCAGATTTAGAATGGTGAATGAAAAAGTGAAAACTGACAACAATTGACAATTTGCTTTTTCTACTAAATTACATACATTTATAAATAAATACAGTATGCTTTAAAAAACTGATTCAGCTGAAAATTTAAAACTGCTCCTTTACTCGATATATAAATTACTGAGTAATTAGTTGATGAAGTAAAGAGGAGATTGCATAGTTCTATGTGCTTACAGTTCTTTATAATCTAAGATTTATAATAAAAAAAGAAAAAAACAAAAGACCAGCCTGAGGTGGGATAAAAGCCTGGACTGAGGAAAGTATATATAGTATTCCGCTGTAGAATTTTAAACTAAAAATGCTTTAAGCAGATGTCTTATTTCTTAATCCTTCTGTTCATGTAAAATTCATTCCCTCCAATGTAGTTCTGTATGTTTACACTGTAATTTCAAATGAGCAGCATAGGTGATTTGACAGAATCAAATTATGTACTCACATTTCAAACAAATGTTTGTATCTCTGGAACAATATAGGTTACTAAAGAAATATAAATGCCAAACTCTTCAACCCAAATTATTTTTATACTGGTGTTGTTCTTTAGGTTCTGGTCTTAAACTGGATTTTATAAGTCACAGAAAAAAGTAACTTTTAAGTTTTTAATATTTTTGTAAACAGCTTACAATATCTCAGCAAGCACTCAAGTTGCACACATACTGTCAGCAGCATTTTATTCATCTAGCTGAGAGCTTTCATATGAGGCTAACTAGTTCTGTCTGTGCTACTCAGTTGTCAAGATATTTGGAAAAACATGACATTTACAACAATATAAATAAATATTATATGAACAACAGTTACTATCTCTTTACCTGCACTAGACAAATATCAATGCATTTGCATTTGCCACTGTGCAAGCTTTAAGATGAAATATTTGAATAATTTGTATGTGACATGGTTTTGAAATTATTAACGCAAATGAGAGCAAGCAATATTTGACCCCTAAAGACGTCACTAGGACGCAACTGCAGACACATCTGGAGGTGTCACTCAGCTATAATGGGTTAAATAAATCTTATACTTGATTACTTACTCTCTTGCGGCTTTTCCCGGTTAGGGGTTGCCACAGCGGAACTCCGGTCCGCTAATGATTGGCAGTAGATTTTTACATGCTGGCTTGCCGGGCCTAATGCTCAACTTGCAGTGAAGGAATGCCCATTCATGCATGTCGACACACAGAAGACGCTCTGAGAATCGAACGTGCAACGTCTAACTGTGAGGCAACAATGCTACCGCAGCACCACCACCGCGGGTTAAGCCTAATATTCAAATATGCAGACTTCCTTATATAAGCAACTAAATAAAAGGAAATATTAAACCATAAACATAGTTTAACACATTTCTTATAAAACAGGCTGTCACATTATAAATCAACTAATATGAAACATAGCCACCAAAATAATTACAGAAGTATATTTGATATGGCAGTTGAAGAAGTTTAGGTATTATTATATCTCCTCAATGGAAAAGAAGATAGCTACCCTATCTAACTTGTTTTAACACTTTACTTCTGTTCAGTCCTACCTTAATACACCTGACCCATGCTCTCTTTAAGGTCTCTGTGGATATATTGTCCGGCACCCCTAAAGATTGTCCCTTTCATATGTTGATGACTATTACTAAAGAGGTATTTTCACAAAACAAGAGAGATATAAATCACTCTGCTTTTTGTGCTCCCTTCTTTTTACTTTGTTTAAGTGTATATATCTTCCCAACATGATTTTGTATCCATATCCTATTATGTTCATTATTCCTTCTGGACTCTAATAAGAAGTCCCCCATCCTTTTCTATTCTATGGTTATACACCTTCCCTTTCACCTGGACATGTTTCTTTGCCCTTCTGTGGATTCAAGTCAAGAAGTCCTAATGCCTCTGTCCCCAATACAGCTTTCAATCTACAATCAGTATCCAAGCTATGGCTTAAAAATAACCCAATAAAAGAAGAACAGTACATTTTGTTGCTGGGATCCCTTGAGGATACACCTCATCATTATCTTTATTCCTGCCACTGCCTTCTCACTCTGCTCATGGTGGTCCAGTCATTGATTCCTGTCACTGCCTTCTCACTCTGCTCATGGTGGTCCAGTCCTTGATTCCTGTTACTGCCTTCTCACTCTTGTCGTGGTGGTCCAGTCCTTGATTCCTGTTACGGCCTTCTCACTCTGCTCATGGTGGTCCAGTCCTTGATTCCTGTTACTGACTTCTCACTCTGCTCATGGGGGTCCAGTCCTGATGTGATCAACATTTCCAGATACTTTTCCTGCTCTATTGCTATTAGTTCCACTCCTCCAGCTAGTAATGGGATCATCAGGGTTTTGGTGGCCAAAATATAGTACTTTGCATTTGTCTGCAATGAAACTCACCTGCTACCTTCCTGTACTCTTAGGCAGTCTTCTTGGATCCTTCATTACACTCTTTGTTTCATCATCTACTGCAACCTCTATTTTTGAGTCATCAGCCTGACAGCATGAAGGCTGATCCTAAATTATACATAATCATGTACCTCACAAAAATCCTTTATGACTTGCGATCCAACCCATGTGATAGTTCATTTGCTTATTTTTGATTCTTCCAACATACCTCCAGGTTTCTTATTAACCACCATTGTGTGCTCAAATCAAAGGCTGTGGGGAAAGAACTGTGTCCTCCTATAACACTTCAAATGTTATTCAGCTGGTGTATAGAAGACCATTTCATCAAAATACATCACATCAAGACCAGTATATTGAATGGTGTGCATGAAGGGGGTTATACCTTACCTCTGAGATTTGATGACCTCACAACTATATATATGAAGTAGGTGGAATATGTGGTATGGGGGGTCATTAGAATCCAGTTTATGTATTGGTGTTGAGCAAGTGGGTTTCTATCAAACAGTGTTTGAAATGTTGAACTATATGCCATACATTTGTATAATTTCTGACTTGCAGCTCCTTAATGAAATGAACCTGCTGGTTGCTTTATTGTCTGGTGTCCTGTAGGAAAGCAGGTGGCATTCTCCTCAACGTTTACTCCATGCCTTGTACTGTCACTACTGTTAGGGTAATATATCCACAGTTCCCTGTGCCTTTCTGGCTTCCTCCATACAGGTGTACTTGTCTTATCAAGTTCTTGTCCTCTGCTTCTTCTAGGCTGCTGCTGCTGCCCTGTTGATCTCTATCAAGCCAGCTTCCAGAACATCTTGGGAGGCAGCTTGTCTGGTCTTTCTATGCCTTTTCCTCTTATTTCATAAAGTTCCTTTTCATTTTTACCCTAGCTTCTATCCACTACTCTCTTCTCCCTGCCCAAGCACCCATCCAGCAGAGCACCATGCCCGCACATTTCTTCATGAAGAATGAGATGAAGTATTAGATCAATACCAATTCCTATTTTATTTGTTCTGTGATCTACCTTCCATTTGTACTCAGCCTTGCCCTAACCAGATTTCTGTCCCTTCCTTCATCCTTATGGAAATACACTGACAAAAAGGCCAGTGTTCCTCTTCCTGCCCCTCTTCTGATAACTCCTTTTTAGCCTGTGCCTTTTCTTTCCTTACCTCCCCAGCCTCCTTTACAATCACAGTTCTCAACAGTCATTTATTTTCAGGGATGTCCTTTATTTTGCCTGAAATCTTTTTTTCTGTTCTCATAAAATTTATGATTTTGTTGCAAATAAACAAGTACTGAAGTAATTAAGCAACACCAGTAATTACATTTGAAACCTTGATTCTTCAAGGAAAACATATTGATACAAATCAACTTATTATAACAGCATTTCAAATGAATAACACTAAAAAATAAAATCTGCTCCTAATGTTTGGACTTTGTAGCTCATTATTTTTAACTTTTTCTTTGATTTTGTTTGAGTTAAAAGGTTGACAGTTACATTTACACTTCTTTTAGGCCCTGTCTTTTGTCCTGATTGCTAGTCCCACATGCCTTTGCTGCCTCTTTGACCTATTCTTCCTAGTCTTCTTCATAGGTTCATAGATGTATGCTAGGCTAACCACCACTGGAGCTTTTGCAAGCCTAGCCATGCAACCCACTTCTCCTATGAGGTATTGTGCTTTAGAGATTATTTTAAGTAGGTATATGTTAGCTAGGGCTTCATCTAACTGCTGCCTCTGTCCATCAGAGACAGAGTTGCAAGACCATGGGTGAATTTCCAGTTTCCCACCCACTGGTCCAGGTTATGCTTGAATAGGGTTAGGGAAGGGATTTGCTTCATATGGATGGAAAGCCTGTTCCAGAGAATGGTAATTCTCTGAGACACATACTGTCCCTTCAACATATCCTATTTATATCATAAGCAAAATTTAAGTTCTTAGATCTAATAATTCTGATGCTGTTCATTTTGTGGATATGCAAAAGGTCCATCAAAGTGTGGTCCAAGGATGCCTTCTATGCCAGGCCATAGATCACCTCTCAATAGTCTGTAGGAAGCAGATTACAGAGAGAGGACTTTGACACAATCTGCATAGGACTTTTTGTTTATGCTTTGTATTATTTTTGTGATGAACTTCTGTGGATGTTCCAGTTGTTGCATGAGCCTGGTCAGGTACATACCAAAGGTTGTATTGTACTCAGTGATGGGTCTGGTGGGTCAAAGTGGCACATGACCACCCAGGACCTACATGCTATGTTCTTGCTTATACATCAAGGGAGATAGAATGAGTTTTTACTACCTTCGATACATGTTTTAAACCAGGTTACCATCTACATGCATTCCCAAGTCCCCATGTGACTACTCTATCTACTCTTATGGGTGTTTTATCAATAAGGGAGTTTTCTGGGGTGGCCAGCTTTCTAAACGGTATTATTATGCATTTCTTGACACTGAGTTTTAAACCATGGCTTTGGCAGCAGTCATTTCTCTATGTTAGACTTTCCTACAAGATGTTTGTGTCTTGGGGGATTATTTTTAGCCTGTTTCTTGGACTTTGTTTATAGATCTGAGTACTCCATTCCCAAAGAATGTTTACTTCCTCAGTTTACCTCCAGTCCCTTAATTACATTTTGACCATATTTTGCCAATCAGCATAATTCACCTCACCGATGTCTTACCCTCCCAATCTCTAAAGTCTGTGATGGTAGGATGACTGTTGGCTGATATCTTATTAGCCTGGATATCTCTAATCTATTATTTCTATGTCAGGATCACATCCAGAATTCTCTCTGTTCTGGTACAGCTCTGGACCATCAGACTGAATCCATCATGGTGTGGGATCACAGTCATTCCTTACTCTCTTTGTCTCTCATTCTCTCTCTCTACCCTGGAACCTGGGATTTGTCAGTTTGCTCTTCTGACATTCAAAAACACCAATGAGTTATACATTCTCCCAGTCCTCTCATACGACTCACTTGCTCTCTTCCCAAGATTTCAATTCTATTGGCTTGATATGTTCAGAAGTTGATTTACTACATTACAATACAATACGCCCCTATACTTCCTCATTGTTGACCAAAAGGGAGCATAACTTATGTAGTTGGCCTTGCTATTTCTCACCTCCTACATGGGGTGGTACTCCTCCTACTTTTAATCTCATATTGTATGCTTCTTTTGCATAATCACCACTTTCCCTTCATTCTCTTTCTCTTAGTTATTCCCACCAACTTCTCTCCAGGCACCTTCATATCCCCCTGTCATCACTGTTCCACATTTTGTGATACCAGCAGTGTCCACCACCCTTTCTTATCACTGCTTGTATCACCCAGTCTTCCTTTACATGCTGCCTGCACTGCATAATAATACAAACTGGCAATGTTCTGAGTCACCCTTGTTTGTTACTTTGCAACCTTCAGTTTCTCCTTTCTCCCCTTATTTAGTGCCCACATATCTACACCTCTCTTCTATCATCATGATGCCCATTACTTCTTTCTTCTTAGTGTAACGATAGGATCATAGAGACATGGCCTTTAAGCCCAGTTTTCAGCACCACTGTTCCTTTCCATGTGAAGACAGAGTCCATCTCTGTCTACCAGGTCTTTCCCAATCCTCCTACCTGCTCCAAACTCTCCTTACTTGCCACTGCCAAAGTCTGCCGTCATGCTCAGTTCCACTAAGAACAATCAATAGAATATTTCCCAAATACAAACTACTGGATCATAAATGATCAAGCAATCATTTCACAAAGTAAAATGAGAAACATAAAGGATTATGAGCAGGCCGCCAATGCTAAGTGACTTATGTCTTTGAGACAAGGATAGCAAGAAATTCACCCTGAGAGTGAAGCTCAAGAGGTGAATCATGGCATCCATGTCAAAAACACAAATAGTAGCTCAGGATCAGTGACCTGATTAGAATTCTTTTTAGTGCATGGAGTTTTATCTTCTCCATGTACTACTGGTTACAGAAAAAAAGAAAAAAAAAAAGTGTTTTTCCAGCTTACAAAGCCGTATAGCACTTAACAAGTGCTGTCAGAAAGATAGTGTCAGTCCTTTACTTTTAAACTTCTCTTTTATACCTCTCAACTGCCAAGATTTTTGCATAATGTCTACATTTTTGCCTCGTGTTTACCCTGTTCCTCATAAAGTCCATGGTTTTTGAACAAATTACTGAGGATTGAAAACACTAATTAATGACATACATTTAGGTTTTAGACTTTGTATCCTTCAGAAAATGCACACACATCCTGTTATTCTAGTAACTTCCTAAGTTTAGAGCAGGAAGTCAGGACACTTTACTGATGGACAACAGACAGAAACAAATTTTTACTCTGCCACTCTCAATTGCTGGACAACACTCAAAGAATTTTCAGCCTAGCCTGAGAATTACCCTTAAATACGTAAGCAGGAGGTGCTAAATATTTGTTAAGGTCAGGTCTCGTTCCACTCTAGCGCTTAACTGATTTGACTTTTTATGAATATTGGAGCATAATCCCAGTGCTTCATGCATTGCATTCTTTTTTTGTTGGGAAGCAAGTTCCACCACCATCCCCCATGTGGGCACTTTACCTACCTTATATATTCTAAATCCACAGTAAGCCAGCCATAAAGAAGAAAACTACCCTAATGGGGCAAACACAATACACTACAGTTCATTTACATTAATAGCAAACATTCAAGGAAAAATAAAATTAGAGAAATCAGTTGAAAAAGCAGTAACTAGCACACCTGAAGGTGGCTACATGTAAAAGTAAAGAATCCATTGTGCTCCTTAGCACTTCTGGAACTATTAGTTTTCACCTTTTTTCTGCATTCTTTCTAGTTTCTCCCTCATTTTGCTTACTACTGCCTCATTTTTATTTATTTATTTTACATTTCTTGACTGGGCTAGTCCAGCTGGATATATGTCCATTTCCAGCAGAGGCCCAGGGAGAAAAGCTCCTCGAAAACACAGTAAAATTTATATAAAATAACAGTTTTCTACAGATACATTATCAATACATATTTAAGCAATTTTATACATGACAGATTTTACAGATGTGGGTACATTAAATATAATATAATATAATATTAAGCAAATATTTTCACTTCAAACCATATCTGCTTACAGAATCGTATTACTTATAACATTTGTTAAGTTATAGGGAGATAGATGAAGACATTTTAGTAATATATAAGGCCCATTTTCTTTATGGTTTTCAACAGGCAATTAGTATATACAGTTGATGTGATGGGTGTCTTTGTGAAAAAAGGTGTAGTTAGTTTGGGTTCACAGAGGGACATAACCAATGGGATTTAACATAGATTTTCAGCTTGCTTTTAAATTGAGTTAGTGAGGAAAGGGAGGTCTGGTCACTGGGGAGAGAGTTCCAGGTTTTACCCACGGTATTAGAGAACAAAGAGTCACCAGCCATATTGTTAGTTTTACCTATTTGTGCTAATATTTTATTAGATGAGTGTAGGGTCTTGAGGTTGTTGTAGGGGGTAATAAGGTTGGTAAGAATTGGAGTATTTGTAGGCTGATATAGGATTTTGTAGGCAACTGTTAATTGGTTAAATAGAAGTAAATTTGGCAACTCTAGCCATCCTCGTTGTTCATAATTAGTACAGTGATGGGTTTTGAATGTAGAGCCTGTTGCAAATCTGGCAATATTATTGTAGGAGACAGCCAGCTTGTTCAAGTTGTTTTTTTTAAATGTTAGTATATACAGGGGAGGTGTAGAGGTGTGTGGAGATTAAGTGGGTGGGGGCAATAGTAGCCCTTGCTAGTGGGGTGAGAAAGGATTTGATTCGATATAGGGAGCCTAGATTTTTGTTGACTGTTTTTATGGTACTGTTAATATAAGTATCAAAGTTAAGGTTATTATCAATTTGTGCCCCTAGTAGATGTTCTTCATCTCACATTGCTGCAGTCCTTACATATGGGTAGTCCACTGTCCTCGGTTGGCCCGAATACCAAAGTATTAGGCTGACGTCGGTCATGGGCGCTCAGATCTGACATCAGAGCGTCAGGGTATAAAAGCGCATGACCGACGTCATATCCTCAGTCTTTTTTGCCGCATGGTCCGATGCAGAAGCAGTGTTTGCAAGTGCCGTTCAGCGTTCTGAAATTTTCGTATTCTGAGTTTCAGACCGAAACCAAGTTGGGCTAAGTACCCCGTTGGGGAATATTTTTGTTTTTCTTGCCTCAGTTAATTCCGGATGTCAGAAAAAGTGAATAATTGTATTTCTTGTGGGAAACAGATACTGCATAGGGATTACCACTCTCTTTGTATTCCTTGTTTGGGACCTGAGCACGACGTAGTCGGGTGTCGCTTTTGTGCTAGGTTTAATAAGCGCACCATTAAACGTAGGTTAGATTGCGCTAGGCTTGTCTTCGGTAAGCGGTGTAATTATAATATGCCGTCGGATCCTCCGCCCGCTACCGCGAAGAAGCGCAAAGACAAATCTTTAAAGTCCAGGCAGGATGAGTCGTCCGTTCCGGACGCCGGTTCTTTAGAAACTACGGTGGAATCTGTGGATCCAGCCGAGGTTTCAGTTGAGTCTCAGGGGGAGGCTTTGATTTTGCAAGATGTGGCCTCTCAGGAGTCAGGTCAGGCTGAGGGGGCCTCTCAGGTTGCTGTTCTCCCTTCCTTGCCTAAGGTGGTTAGGCCTTCTCCTTCTGTCTCTAAGGCTCCTTCCAAAGGCAGGCCTGGTTTGCCTTCCACGGGTGTCATTCCTAGTTCTGCAGGTTCTGTGCCTAAAAAACACATGCTTAAAATGGCAGAAGATTTAATTTCCTTAATCAGAGGTTCTATGCCCCCTCCTGATAAGAGGCCTAGGGTGGAGCCAGAGGTGGAAAGTTTGGAGCAGGCTTCAGATTACTCAGAGTCTTCGGCTGAAGACATTCAGGATTTTCCTCCTTATTCTGATTCAGACGCAGAGGATTCCACTCCTTCTGCTTCTCCTCCAGAGGATTTTTCTTTTTCAGAAACCCTGCATTCTATGAGGGAACATTTTAAATGGGAAGGTCAGGATTTCTCAGATTCCCGAAAGAGGCTTAGGGAATTTTTGTTTTTACCACAACATAGGCCCTTGGCTATACCTCCTGTTTTGGATGTTGTTCAAGACGTTTTCTCCGAGGCTTCCCTTAATCCAGACTCTCTGCCTCCTGCGCCAGTTAGGCCAGACAGGTATTACAGAGTACCTGAGGCTCATAAATATCTGTATAAGAGTACAAGGGCTGACCCAGAAACTATTAGCCAGGGACCTAAGGGTGTCAGGGCTTCTGTTGTAAAGAATCCAGTTCCTATAGATAAAGATGCTAGAGCTTTGGATAGATGGGGTAAGAAAGTGTATACCTCTTCCACTTTAGCAATGAGGGCTTTGAATTGCCAGTTTCATATGTTGAAGTATCAGAATTTTCTCCTTACTCAACTAAAATCTAAAGTGGATGCTTTGGCAGAGGGCATAGAGTGTAAAGAATTACAGGATTTGGTACATGCCTCTGAACAGGTGGGTAAGCATTCTTTGCAGTGTGGTTTCGATGCTTTACAGGCTTCTTCCAGGGTGGCTGCCACTGGTTCAGTTATTCGCAGGCACGCCTGGCTTAAGGATCAGAATTTGTCAGAGCATGTTAAAACTAGAATTTTGGATGCTCCTTTACAGTCTGAAGTTTTGTTTGGTTCTCCTGTGGAGTCTGTCTTGAAGAAAATGGAAGACAAGGCTAAGTCTATGCAGACTGTTAAAGATTTTTTGCAGGTGCAGCCTCCTAAGTTTAGCAGGAATTGGCCTACTAAGGGATAGGCTTATCCTTCTTCTGATTCACAGTCTAGGGGTAGATCTAGACGTGGTAGGGGCAGAGCTCAGAGTTCTTTCAGGCCTAGAACATGGAGTTCACCTGCACAATCTACAGGTGAGGGCAGGGTCCAGTCCTTTCGTAAACAGGCCCAATGACCTGCATCTTCAGCTGCCAGATTCTTCCTGTCTGGCAGCTCCTTTGGGAGGAAAGTTGGCACTCTTCAAGCAAAACTGGCTTTTAATCACCCAGGACAAATGGGTGTTGGACATTATAGACCGAGGCTACAAGTTTTATTTCCATACATTGCCTCCTTTCAAAGGCATGCCAGACGTTCCTCCTCAGCAAAGGGTAGAGGCTCGCAAGCAGATTTCTTTACTACTTCAAATGGGGGCTATACAGCAGGTCCCTCTGTCAGAAGTGGGCCTAGGATTTTATTCTCGCCTGTTTCTAGTACCAAAGAAAGGAAACACTTGGAGACCAATTTTGGATTTATCTATCCTCAACACATACCTGGACATTCCAAAATTCAAAATGTTGACGTTGCAACAACTTCTACCTCTGTTGGGCAAAGATCACTGGATGGTAACTCTGTATCTCAAAGAGACTTATCTTCATGTTCCTATCAGGCCCAGTTGCAGGAGATACCTGCGTTTTCGGGCTGGGACTTTACATTATCAGTTCTCTGCATTGCCCTTTGGCTTATCTACTGCACCCAGGGTGTTCACAAAGGTTCTGGCTCCAGTGATAGCCTTCTTACGGTTAAGTGGAATACAAATTTATCCTTATTTGGACGATTGCCTGATTCTTGCTCAAGACAAGTACGAACTTCTTCATCATCTACAGTATGTGATGGCAGTGTTAAGGTGCCTAGGGTATTCTGTGAACGAAACAAAGTCCAGTCTAGTACCCTCTCAGGAAATGTGCTTTCTGGGTGTGAGACTGAATACAGCTTCCCAGATGGCCTTTTTGACCCCGGACAAGCAAAAGAACCTTACACTTTACTTCCATCAATTGTCTCTATGGTCCAGGCTGACTGCAAGGACAGTCCTTCAAGCCTTGGCGTTCATGGCATCTTGTATTCTGGTGCTTCCCAATGCCAAACTGCATATAAGGAAGCTACAATGGTATCTCAAAAATGTATGGACACAACACTGCCAAGATCTGGACACTGTCATTCAAATAATACCTTGCATTCAAAAGGAATTTTTGTGGTGGGCTCAGGAATGTCACCTAAACAAGGGACTCTCTGTGACCCGACCAGAGGCGAGTCAGATTTTAACGACAGATGCCTCGGACAAGGCTTGGGGAGCACACCTCAATGGAAAATGGGTTCAAGACACGTGGCCTGCCAGACTTCAACATTTACATATCAATTTGAAGGAGATGTTAGCAGTCCAATTTGCATTGATGGCTTTCAAGGATTTACTTCACCCAGGGCAAGTGTTGATTCTAACAGACAACACAACTGTCATGTGGTACATCAACAAGCAAGGGGAAACCCATTCGTACCCTCTTTGCAGGCAAGCAATGATTTTGTGGGAGACTGCTCTCAGTTTACACCTCAATCTTCAGGCAAGGTTTCTACCAGGAGCACAGAACTCCTTAGCAGATGTTTTGAGCAGACAGATAGTGGATCCCCACGAGTGGAAATTGGATCCTCATGTATTTCGAAAATTGGCAGTGATATGGGGAACTCCAGACATAGATCTGTTCGCTTCTCCACTAAATTTCCAGTTGCCAAAGTTTTGCACAAAAATGTTTCATCCCACAGCTTGGAAAGTGAATGCTCTATCATTCAGTTGGAGCAATCTTCATGTCTATGCCTTTCTGCCTCTGCCTCTCCTCCCCAAGGTACTCTTGAAGGTCAGACAAGACAAGCCCTCCATGATTCTAATAGTTCCAGATTGGCCTCGACAGCACTGGTACCCTCTGCTGAGGAGTTTAGTACGGGAGCCTCCATGGCCTTTGCCTTCGATTCCGCACCTTTTGTCTCAGGAGGGCAATCATTTCCTCAATGTCAGGATTCAGTCCCTGCATCTAACAGCCTGGCATATTTGGTTCTAGAACCTGGAGGGTCGCAGCTTCCGCAACAAGTTTTGAATGTTATTTTGGAGGCCAGAAGGCCTAGTACAAGGAAAGTTTATGCTGATAAATGGAGGAGATTTTTAATTTGGAGCAAAACAAAGAGCTTTGATGTTTCCAGGCCTGATTTAAGTGTTTCTCTTCAATATCTTACAGAATTATTAGACAAGGGTTTGTCTTTCTCCTCTATAAAAGTTCATGCTGCAGCCATTTCTGCTCACTATGACTGTGACCCTCCATTATTCTCTCATCCTTTGTTTAAGCAATTTCTTATAGGGGCAAAGAACATAAGACCCCCACGTAGAGCTCCTACTCCTGCCTGGGATCTCAATTTTGTGTTGGAAAAACTTACTTTACCTCCTTTTGAACCTGCAGCTACTGCTGAGTTAAAGTTTTTGTCTTGGAAGACTGCTTTTTTGTTGGCCATTACGTCTGCTAGAAGGGTTTCTGAATTACAGGCTCTTATGGCAGTTGAACCCTTCCTAATTTTTCATAAGGATAGGGTATCTCTGCGTACTAATCCTACTTTTATGCCTAAAGTGGTTTCAAATGTGGCCTTGAACCAATCAATTCATTTGCCTACTTTTTATGCAGATCCCCAAAATAAAGGGGAGAAAATTTTGCACACTTTGGATATTCACAGGCAGTTGCGTTATTATTTGAGCAGGACTAAAGGGTTCAGACAGTCTCAGCAGTTGTTTGTTTCTTTTGCTTTAGGTTCTCAGGGGAAACCTGTTTCAAAACAAACTATTTCTAAGTGGATTGGTTTTTGTATTGCTTTTTGTTATTCTCATCATGGTAAGGAGATTCCGGCTGGAATCAGACCTCACTCCACTAGGGCTACTGCCACTTCTACAGCTTTTTTAAGGGGAGTAGCTACTAAAGATATTTTGGAAGCAGCTACTTGGAGTTCAGTGCATACTTTTCTAAACATTACCACCTTCCTCTTTATTCCAAATCTAGGGCTGGATTTGCCACTGCAATCTTACAGGGCATTTTGGCAGCTCCCAATGCTTTATGATTTTGCCAGCCTCCCTTTACCTCTGCTTTGGGATTCTACCCATATGTAAGGACTGCAGCAATGTGAGATGAAGAACATAGTACAGTTTTGTACCTACCATAAATGTAGATGTTCGAAGATCCACATTGCTGCAGTCCAATTTACCCTCCCTCCTTCCCCTCTGTAGTTTGGAATGGTTGTATGGTTTGGGTGGTAGCTGTTATTTGTACATGCCTTTTGGGAAGTATTCTATTTTTGGCTGTGGCCTTTCCTTTTAGGGCCTTCTGACATCTGGGGCAAGAAAAGACTGAGGATATGACGTCGGTCATGCGCTTTTATACCCTGATGCTCTGATGTCAGATCTGAGCACCCATGACCGACGTCAGCCTAATACTTTGGTATTCGGGCCGACCGAGGACAGCGGACTACCCATATGTAAGGACTGCAGCAATGTGGATCTTCAAACATCTACATTTATGGTAGGTACAAAACTGTACTTTTGTAGTTGAGTCAGGAGATATGATGGTACCGTTTTTGATGTAACAGTAAAGTTAAGTGGGGAGGCCCTACGGGTGGGAGTAAATAGTAGGAGTTTGGTTTTTTGGGGTTCAAGATGACGCAATGGTGTAGTAACCATTTCTTGACTGTGTTAAACACATTTTGGGTGAGGGACTGAAGATCTGATGGAGAGGTGGCTGAGTATATTAATGTGGAGTCATCTGCGTATTATATTGAGGTAGCTTGAGGAATTGCAGAATGTAGGTCATTAATAAAAATAGAAAATAGGAGAGGTCCTAATATAGAGCCTTTGGGGGACACCGAGCACAATGGGGAGATGGGTAGATAAGTTGTTCTCCCACAGAACAGCCTGTTGCCTATTGTTTAAGTAGGATTGAAACCATTGTATAGCCAGTGCATCTAGTGATAGGTTTTTGAGTATGTTTATGAGAAGTTGGTGGTTAACCATATCGAAGGCTTTAGAGAGATCAGTAAAGAGGGCTGAGGATAGAGTGTTGTTATTGCAATTTTTGTTAATATAGTCAGAGAAGTATAAAAGGATAGTTGTGGTGCTGTGAAATGGCCTAAAGCCATGTTGGCAGTTAGCTAATAAGTTATCTATTAGGTGGTTTAACAGTTGTCTATGAATGCAGTTCTCCATTATTTTTGCCAGTGGAGATAGTATAGCAATAGGTCTATAGTTGGATAAATCCTTGGAGTTTCCACCTTTATGTAGGGTGATAATATGTGAGATCTTCCAAATAGGTGGGATAGTTCCCTCAGAGATAGTTCTGTTAATCAGGATGGAGATGGGGTAGGCTATGGCTTTTGCAGCTTTTTGCAGATATTCTGCAGATAGGCGATCAGCTGCGGGGGTGGTAGGTTTGAGTTTCTGAATAAGGGTACAGACAAGGGATGTAGGGACAGGTTTAAGCTGAAATGAAGGAGGTATGTTAGCAGTAGAGGAAGTCAGAGAAGAGCTATCAGGAGTTAGTTGATTGGCAAGAGACTGAATGGTCTCAGTAAAGAATGTGTCAAAGGTATTGGCAATTTGCTTTGGACTATCATGGTCAGAACCTAATGGGGTGGGTGTGACAGAACGACCTTGGTGTAAAACTGTGTTAATCCCTGCCCAGAACTTTTGTGATTTGTTTTGCTGGGTTTGTTGGAGTTGAAAGTAATAGTTTCTTTTGTCTGACAAAGTGGCTTTTTTTGTATAATTTCTTAGCTGCCTAAATTTTAAGTGATCCTCTGGGCTTTTAGTAGTATGCCACTTAGCCCAGACTTTATTTCTGAGGAGCATTTTGTGTTTGGTTGTTTTTGAGAGCCAGGGGGCAGGTTTATTTCTAGTTCTAATGGTCCTTTTTGATGCATGGTAGTCGCATGCTTTACATTCAGTTTGGAAGATGTCAGGGTTAAAATGTTTGTTGCTCCTAATTGTCCTATAGGTGATTGGGCTAGGGATGTCAGTCTTAAATCTGATTATGAAGGTGAGTGCATGGTTGCTTATATCCTCAGGGAGGGTCACTACTTTGTAAGTTTGGTGATGTCTATTTATCAGAATCCAGTTTAGGGTGCTTTCATTATTATTGAGTTTATTGGTCCTTGTGGGGGAGCTAATGGTTTGAGTGAAACCATGTAGGTTAATATGAGTAGAAGGCTGTTCAGTAGTACAGCTTTTCCAGCTGATATTAAAGTCACCGAGTACTACTGTTTCTTGGGGATAGTTGATGAAAAGCCAATTTAGGATATTTTCTAGGGTGCTAGAGTTATTCCCTGGGGGAAGGTAGATAGCAATAATATAGATGGATTTACAATTATTGGGTTGATTCTTGGAGATAAGGATTTCTGTATTACTAGTTAGAGGAGGTTTAGAGTCTACAGAGGTCACCTGTAATCATCTGCCTCCTACAGCAGGTCCTTGGTGTCTACCTCTCCTGTTGACTACTAAATCTTATCCTGAAGCTGGACAGTTCACAGTGGCCTGTCCTGATCCATCTCTTGGTCCCTTTGATGATTGCATGCTTAATTACCAAACTCTCTTTTCTGCCTTCACTATTGTTCTGTCTAATTTGCTAAGGTCTGCAGCAGGAAAACTAAATTTGAACTGCAGCTGCTGTTCACAAATTAAACCACAAACACCCAGTCAAGCAAAATAAATCTAATTCCAGCATCACTTCCCTATGTGCATACATACACACACACACACACACACACACACACACACACACACACACACACACACACACACACACGCACAAAAAACAACTCCAAGCATACAAAGAACAAATAAATATTGTCACTGTTGTTCATTGAAACATTCAGTGTAAATGGAAGTTTGACTAAACTGTCATTCAGTGTGTGTGATTTGTTTTATTTTTTTTAATTATTTATTTATTTAACATTTGTTGACTGGGAAAGTCCGACTAGGTTCCACAGATCCTGTTTTCAGTGGAGGCCCAGGGAGAAATGCTCCAGAAGCACGTCTTTAGAATGTGGGAGGAAACTGGAGTACCCAGAGGAAATCCACACAAACGCAGGGAGAACATACAAACTCCACACAGAAGGCACACCAGCTGAGAATCAAACCGGAGAACCTCTTACTGTGAGGCAACAGCGTTAACCGCTGCACCACTGCACTGCCCATATTTGACAATATTGTATTGGGTATTACTGACCACAATTAAATTATATGCTCCCAATTAGTACTACCACAATCCTGCGTCTAAAGGACTGATGTTATGTTGTCCCATCTCGCCTTCGTTCTTGCTGGTTGGGTTCGGAGCCAGTCCTCGGCTCTGACTCAGCCAATTTACTAAAGCTGGAGAGCTTTTACTGTCTTGAGGCTAGCCCTTATCCCAACACTACCTAGATCTCATTTGCCGCTTGCAACATCAAGATTGGTACTACTGGCTCAGGCTAAGTATTTTGTGTTTTTTTCTATTTATCTCTACTTTTTCTAATATTTAGTGGTTATATTGACTCGTTAGAGTGTGTCTCATCCCCCGTTAGTCTAAAGACCCTTTCTCTGTTTATTGTGGTGCTTTTTGGTCATCATTTTTCTCTTCAGGCCTTGCTTTCCCCTTAGAGCCCATTTAAGTCTGAGGGTTCTTCCCTTTCCTCACCCTTTTTCTGGGATTGCCATTTAAGTTAGTGGCTCTCCCATTGGGGGAGTCACAGTTTAAGTTACAAGCTCTCCCCCTTCTGTCTTCTTCCCCTTAAAAAAAATAATAAATATATAAGGTTCTTCCTTTTGTTGTCAGCCTGTTTGCTGCCACTTGTGTGCTGTTAGTGATAGTTTCTCTTTTTCTCTGTGAATTTTTTACTGACTAGGGGTACTATGTCTAAAGAGTCGAAACCCTGTGGGTTTAAAAAATGCGACTTGTGATGCCAAAAATGTCCCTTATGGACAGGCACACACATTGTGTTTATTGTTTAGGGCCTGTTCACCTGCAGGACTCTTGCTCCATCTGCCACTCTTTCAGTTCTAGAGTCCTGCAGGAGAGGAAAAATAAGCTTATTTTACGTGGTCTCCTCAGGGTCATCAGCCAGCCAAAGTGTCTGAGAAACACTCCAAGCCATCAGTTCCAAGTTCAGAACAGACAAAAATCACTGAGAAGCCGTCAGCTCTGTCAGCTCCCAGCATTGGCTCTGACAAAGCTAAGTCTCCTGCGGCTCCATCTGTGTCCTCGGAGCCAGTCTGGACCCATAAGTGATCAAGGTCTCCTTCTTTGGCGCCATTACGCTCCGCTCCACAATCTCATCTACTGCAACCTGGAATGGGCACTCTGATCCCCTCGATGTCTCAGTCCATCAAGGGATCTGGGCACCAAAGATCTCTCACTGGCTCCAAGGAGGAAGTGGGATCAGACCCTTGTCTGACACTGCTCTCTCTCTCTCTCTCTCTCTCTCTCAGAGCTTCAGCGCAGGTGAGCTCAGCTCCTACATTGGCCTTGGATCCATCGCTCCTGGTTCGAAGGAGATCTTTGGGCTCCTCGGAGATGGTGGCTCCTTTGACTTGGGACTGTGACACCTTTGAGGTGATGAGGAGTGTGCTGTCTCCTGAGACTGCTCCACCTTAGGCTCCATTGGCTCCTTCTCCCTCAGTGCCTGTGCCAGCCTTTGTCCCTCCTCCTGCCAAGCGTAGGGATCCAGTGCCCCAGAACACCCCCACTGGGTGACCCCACTTCTTCTGAAACCTCCTCTGAACACTCAAAGGAGGTTCCCTCAGAAGAAGAAGTGTAAGAGGAAGCATCTAGAGTCCCCTGAGTCTATCACTTTGATACAGACTTGGATGAGTCAGAAGGGTCTCCATGGTCCCCTTCTAAAGATGTCTCATTTTCAGACATCTTGGAAAGCCTTAGACAGAGGGGTGGCTGGAAGTCCCTAGCCCCTTCTGAGCATAAGTCTGTCTACCTGGATACATTTGGTTCCCGACCATCCACCTCTTGGGTGTCTCCGCATTTTGTCCCACTTTTGTCCGTAGTGAGTTGAAAGGCATGGAGCGCTCCAGAGACCATGGAACCAGTTCCGAGGAGACAGAACAAATTTATGACAGCTCCAGAGGATAAGTCTTTCCTATCCAAAGAGGTCCCTGTCAATGCCATGGTGGTGGCAGCAGCCACCAAGAAGGAACTTGCAGAAACTTCTTCTTCTGTCCATCCACCGAATGAAGAGTCTCGTAAAATGGACAGGTATGGGAAGCTTCTGTTTTCTTTAGCAACCTTTACTCTCAGGTTGCTGAATTACCTTTCACACTTCACATGAATCCAGAGGGATCTCCTGAAGGAGCTATGAGATACCCTGCAAGATTCTACAGCCGAGGGAGTTGCAAATAGGGCAGCTTCCCAGTTTGCAACCTTGACCTCCGTAGTTAACTCCTCCATGATGCTCATTTCTTATATGGCAGATGGAGCTAGTAAGGCAGCAGGTACCAGAGTAGCTTTACACAGACACTCCTGGATGTGCCTTTGTCAATTTGCACAACCTTTTAAGTCTTCATTTACCAACACCTCCTTTGATGGCTTGTCCTTGTTTGGGCCTCAGATAAAAGAGACTCTCACCAGGTGTGAACAGGATGGCAAGACTCTCTCTGCCATGGGAGTCCATTTTTCCACTCCATCTAGACCCTATCCTAAAGGTCAAAAGAGTGGAAAGATGTGGTTACAAAAATCCTAGGGATCTTCGCCTGACACACGTGGAGTTTTTCCCCAAGGGGCAGAGGGGGAAACAACAATGGAAGACACTGCCCTCACAGCAGAGGGGGTCCACAACAGCAGGGTGACAGAGATACTTTCTCTGCTAGGCCCTTCCAGCACTCCTGAAGGGAGGACCGGCTGTCCACCTCCGGAGGCACTCAGGGGCAGACTATAACTGTACCCAGCAGCCTGGCAATCTATCGCAAAAGAAACATGGGTACCGTCGATAATATCCAGGGGTTACAAAATTCCCTTTTCTCAGTTCCCCTCAAAAGACAAACATTCTATCTCAAATGTTCCACCCAGTCTTCAGGATCATGCAATCCTAGAGGTTCAAAGATTGCTAGAAAAAAGAGCCATCCAGTAAGTCCCCGCAGACCAAATCGGATCTGGAACTTACTCAAGGTTCTTTTTAGTTCCAAAGAAGACAGGGGACAGGAGACCAATCTTGGATCTCAGCAAGATAAACCAATCAGTAAAAAAGACAAAGTTCTGGATGGTGACACTGCAGTCCATTTTTCCTTTCTTGGGTCAGGGCAATTGGATGTGATCCATAGATCTCCAGGATGCATACTACCATATAAAAATGGACAGGCAATCCAGGAGATTCCTACGCTTCTGGCTTGGAGCCGATCATTATCAGTTCAGGGCCCTGCCCATTGGTCTCACCACAGCCCCCAGGGTGTTCACCAAGTGTATGGCAGTGGCCATGGCTCACCTGAGGTGTCTAGGATTCCAGGTGTTTCCATATCTAGACGACTGGCTCCTCACTGCTACCACCGAGCATCAACTGATCAGTGCAGGGGACTATACAATCCAAACTTATTCCCAGTTAGGCATCACCACAAACTACAAAAAATCTACCTTGTTGCCTTGCCAGTCTATTACCTTTATAGGGGCAGACCTAGACACAAGACGCATGATAGCAAAACTGCCTCAAGACAGGGTGTCAACTATTTGTCAGCAAGTTTCATTTCTCATAAAGAAGACGAGAGTTCAGGCAAGACAAGTTTTACAAGTACTGGGCTCAATGGCTGCAAATATTAGACTGGTTCCTTTAGCATGCTTCCACATGCAGATTCTACAGTGGCTTCTTTTCGGTCAGTGGTCTTTCCAGGATTTGCCAATGTCACACATGGTCTTGATCACGGAATATTGCAAAAAGGACCTTCTATGGTGGCTTGTCTCCCCCCAGGTGACTCTGGGCAGACCATTTCTAGACCCCCATCCAATAGCCACAGTGACCACGGACACTTCCCAGATAGGGTGGGGGGGCATTATCTGGGATGGACTGTCCAAGGAATGTGGCAACCTCACAAGTACCATTTTCACATCAATGTTCTAGAGATGAGAGTGGTGCTTATGGCATTGCAAGCACTTCAAGAATCTATCTACCAGGACCATTGCAATCCAGACAGACAATATGTCAGTGGTATGGTACATCAACAAGCAGGGTTGAACCAGATCTTTCCCCTTGTGTCGGGAGGCGCTTCAAGTATGGCAATGGGCAATGTCTTCCCAATGTTCTCTGATTGCGACTCACATTCCTGGAAAATCCAGCGTGATAGCAGACAGGCTCAGCAGGGCTATCCTCATGCCTCACAAGTAGTCCCTGAAGCAAGAAGTTGGGACTTGATTTTCCACAAATGGCGTCAGCTATGCTGCAGTCTTTTTGCCACTCCCCTAAACAACAAATGCAGCAGCTACTTCACCCTAGCTCCCTCTCCGGGGCAGTCACCCAGGGATGCATTTGTCCACAATTGGTCTCCGGGTCTACTATATGCTTTTCCACCTTTCCCTCTCATTCCAAAGGTACTTCAGAAAGAAAAATCATTGGTTTGCAAACTCATCCTCATTGCTCCTTACTGGCCTCATCAGATATGGTTTCTGTTTCTTCACCATCATCTTCAACTAGAACCTTAGATACTGGACCCATTTCCTGACCTTCTAACGCATCAGTCAGGTGGGCTTCACCCATTTCTTCAAACTCTCAAGCTGACTGCTTGGTTACTCCACTTCCAGTCTTAGCCAGGCTCCCATACATTTACCCTGCTGTGCAACACATTTTAGTGTCCTCCCACAAGCCCACTACCAGGAGGATTTACACTAGCAAATGGGAGAGGTTCTCTTATTGGGCCAAGAGTAATAACATTGATCCTTTTTCGGCTCCTGTTCACAAGATTCTTGATTTTCTGTCTGAAACCTTTGAAAAAGGGGCAGCTGCAGCTACTATTAGGGACCAACTGGCTGCCATCTCCAATTTTCATGTAGGAGACTTGGGTTCTAACATTATTCCCATAAGTTGTGCAGAGCATTCTTATGACATACAACACTTTTATGGCACCCGGTAAGAGAACTCTCCCCCGGAATGTAACTTGGTTTTAGCTTTGATGGTTCTGCCTCCCTTTGAACCAGCAGCATCTTGCCCCCTGAAGTTTGTCTATTCACCTGCCGTATCTCATTTTTCACAAAGATAGAGTCTCTCTAAGGACCAATCCTTCTTTCTTGCCAAAGGTTTGTTCGGAGTATAACTTAAATCAGTCCATTGAGCTTCCTGTGCTCTTCCCCAATTACAGCAACAAGGTAGAGTATAGATTACACCAATTGGACATTCATAGACATTATTTTCCATAAGTTGTGCAGAGCATTCTTACGACATACAACACTTTTATGGCCTGCAGTAAGAGAACTGACCTCCGGGACGTAACTTGGTTTTAGCTTCGATGGTTCTGCCTCCCTTTGAACCAGAAGCATCTTGCCCCCTGAAGTTTCTATCTTGGAAAACCCTCTTCTTGGTTGCTATAACCTCAGCTAGATGGGTTTCTGAATTACATGCTTTGTCTATTCGCCCGCCATATCTCAGTTTTCACAAAGATAGAGTCCCTGTAAGGACCAATCCTTCTTTCTTGCCAAAGGTTTGTTCGGAGTATAACTTAAATCAGTCCTGTGAGCTTCCTGTGATCTTCCCCAATTGTGGCAACAAGGCAGAGTACAGATTACACCAACTGGACATTTATAGACAATTACATTTTTATTTACACAGGACCAAAGACCTCAGAAAATCAGACCAATTGTTCATATCCTTTGCTGACAATAAGCAAGGTTATCCAGTTTCTAAAGTGACTTTATCAAAATGGCTGAAAGACACAATCACTTATTCATATGGTTTGCGTAAAAAGATGCTTCCAGGAAGGCCCAGAGGACAGTCAACCAGGGCCTTAGCTGCCTCTCTTGCCTTTCAAGCCAAATTGCCTTTAGATTCAATCTGTGTTGCAGCAACACGGGCAAATCCTCATACCTTAATCTCTCATTTCAAAGTGGATGTGGTCTCCCGGAACAGGGCATCCTTTGGTTCCACAGTCCTGAAGAGTTTATTCCACCCAAGAACCAGGTGCTTGGGATGCAGTCCCAACCAGCAAGAATAAAGGTGAGATGGGGCAACATAACATAAAGAAGTTAATGTACCTACCATAACGTTCCATGTTTGTTTTCCTTCATCTCGCCTTCCTTCTTGCGTCCCCCCTTCCTTCTCCCTTCCTGGAGGTTCGAGAGGAGTTCTTTACTGGTTACACTGGCTGAGTTTCCTGCTGACATACCAGGGTAGTTAACCATGCATTGTCTTTTCCTCTATCCTTCCTACCTTGATCTATAACAGCTTAGTAAAAAATCGTTATTTTACTATATATGCCTAGTGTGGGCTATTACAAGTGAGATCTGAGTAGCTGCTGCTGGGCATGTTGGGATAAGGGGTAGGCTCGAGCCAGTAAAGGCTCGCAAGCTTTAGTAAATCGGTCGAGTTGGAGCCTAGGATTGGCTCCGAACCCAACCAGCAAGAAGGAAGGCGAGATGAAGGACAACAAACATGGAACATTATGGTAGGTACATAACTACTATTTTTATATGTTAGTTCTGTCCTCTGATATTGTACTGTTGGACATAGAGTTTTTTAAACACTATCACTTATCATCTATACATTTATTTATTTTATTAATGGGACATAAATGTAGTAATATTAGGTAATCAATTCCTTTACCCTTGACAAATTTAAAGTAGACAGTATCCAAACTGCTGATTATTTTTGGCTATTTTATGATCATATACAAACTATAAACTATAAAACTATATGAACTTTATACTATATATATGAACTATAAAACAGTACTGACCCAGCTATACTGCATTCTGTGTTCTGTGCTGCAGAGCTCTATAATGTCTCTGTATTTCATTTTGTAAGACATTTCTATGATTACTAATTTCTTGATGACTCTCATTAGCTCATCAACTACTCTTGTTTGCTTTTTTGCACTTCAGCTGTTATTGGTTTTCGGCATTGCATGATGCTCTTAGTCAGCTGCTTACAATATAAACAAATTAAAAGGAACACATCTTCATAATGGCTCACCTCCCTTTCTGTCCCATCTAATCACTCCCCCACTTGTACACTTGTATTCTCCAATTGCACCACCCTAATCTATCCCATCCATCCTGCCAATTGCATCATTCCCTGTGCTGCTCCTTTTTCATTCCTAGTGCAGCCTTCCTTCAACCCCACATTGACTCCTAATTTCATATTTTCTGATACCATTTAATTACACATTCCTCCTGTTCTTCCCTTTTTTCCTTCTTTTCTGACTTCTTTTGATCTGCTGTGTTTTTAGCTGTCAAACTCTTTTCTATAAAATCAGAAAGACTATAAATCAGAGTCTCTTTTAAGATACTGACTATATTCCCTTAGACTGTTGATAGAATTAAATTATATATATTACTTTACATCATCAGAAAACAAACAGACAAAAATACCTTAACTTTATACATCTTAAGCTAGAATTATTTCTTCATTTTGGCCATAATTATTATCTTCCAAAACTGCAACTTTTATGAATGACAGTTAAGAAGTTTGCCTGCCCTGAGAGCACTCCTTTGCCATCCTTTTCTCCATTGTCCTCCCCTATCTGTGTCTGCCATTCACTCCCCTGTCTGCCAGTCCATGTACTGCTTCCTCCTGCTCTTTTATACCTTCACTTTCTTCACTTCTCTTACCCATTCCCACAACCTCTCCACCTTTTTACTCCATCTGACTTCACCTAATTTCCTGTCATTTTTATTTTTAACTCCCTGACCACATTTCAGTTCCCAATAACATATTGCAGAGCTCCTCTCTCCTCTCACTGTAGTCTCTCTGCCCTGTTATGTATCCTCACATCTTGACTCCTCCTGATGCTAGATGTTTAAATATGCAACAGTATATTTACCTGCAACTAAAACAAGTGTTATACTTCTTAGTCAACTATTTCTGCCTGATAGAAATATGTAAAGCTTTTTAATACTAAACTGTTCCTCAGAATAGCAGTTATTGCTGTGAAAAACAGGATAAGTGCTATATGGATTCCAAACGAATGTGTACATGAACATCTTGACAACTCAGTAATTAAAAAAATAGTATTACACTTTAATAAATATACTGGACTTTCACCACTCGTCTCCTACTGATATTAGACTTCTTCAGAAAGTACTATTGAGTTGCTCACCTACACTTTCCTTTGGAATTCTGGTTTGGGTTTGGCATGAGTTACTTTGAAGCTTGTTTAAGGATTATAAGCGCTATAAGGCTTGGAGCAATCAGATAGTAGATATGAACTAGTCATGGGTCGTGAAACTGGTTGAAGTTTGATTAGTATAGAAAGAAGGTGAATCAAAGGTCACTAAGTTTAAGAACACAAAAAGAAGAGAGTGGAAGCTCTGAAAAAAGTAAAATGTTTAAATTCAGAAAGAAAATGAATTTTAAGTTATTGAATGTATAGACTCTTTAATGTAATGGGCAAGCTAAGCTACCCTTTGGCAATCGTGGTTATCTAAGTAGAAAGCTAGTAAATTATACCTTAATTGCAATAAAAACTATAAAAAAAGCTTATTATTTTCTGTCTTAATCTGTCACTTTAAAGGTTGAGAAACACAAACTAAACTTAGCAATTAACGCCATTAAGAAATTAAAACCCAATCCCTGGGATTCAATAAACTCTGTGTAGGTTTCATGTGAAGCCTACACAGAGTTTACATATTTGTGTGTTGAGCAGCAGTGCTTAATGAATATTCATGCTGTGGCTCACCTTCAAATATAAGCAAGCTTGGTTTCATGGCAGCCTGGAAACTGTGCAAAGCAACATGGGTAACAAATTTAGTTACAGCATAGCAAACAGGTTAGCAGGGTTGCGCAAAATATCACACAGACTACCACAATTTTTCATATTCTGTTGCAGGAACAGGACAGGACAGTATATCTGTACAGTCCAGCATACTGGGCTAGTGGGGTTGTGCAGAATGTCACAAAGACCACCAGGGTTTTTCATATACTAGGGTATTATTTTGTGGGGACAGGACAAGACAGTGTATGTGTACACTCCAATATACTGGGCTAGAGGGATTGCATGGAATGCTACACAGACCACCAGGGCTTTTTGTATATTAATGTAAATGTTACAGGCACAGGACAGGACAGTGTATATAGTGATGGGTATTGTGGAATCCCATTCCAGGTAATCTGTACAAGTTGTATCAGTGATCTTTAAGGGTATATGGACAGCCATTTATAAAAAGCTGTCATGGGAAATGTGTTTATAGAACAGCGGCACACAGAGGAAGTTTAAGGATGAACACTGGGAAGGACAGGTGAAACATTGTAATGTACCACACATGAGGAATTGTAAAAGGAACACAGTTGCAGTAGGAACACTAATCACATCTCCATATGGCACAATACAGACTGCACAGTGACAAATGTATATCATGTGACTGTCACACAGGATGACATAACAGTGGAGGATGTCTGTGTGATATAAGCATCCAGACATGAACAATGGACAGGACATCTATCATGGATGTTGAATACAATTGGGGCTGTGTGTATATTGTGAAACAGTGCAAACTGATTTGCTTGAGTTTGCCTGTATTGTCAGCTGAGGCTTCCAACAAGTAGGACACATATACAGGCTCAATGCCAACAGTAAAACCATCATGCATAATCATGGACAATATCAGAACAATATAACCAGTGATACCCATGTCTCTGACACAACATATGTGTTTCTGAGTGCGCATAGATGGTCCTGCACCAACACGCTTGTACAACTTTTAGGACATGTCAACAATCTATGAGTGTAAGCAAGCACACTCTCCGGACACTAACATATACAGGAGGTGTGAGAAGACTCACTTGACATTATGATCATGATAGGCTAGTTGAATGCTGTATAAGACAGAGATATATATGGCGAAATCCACACTGTCACAAATGTAAACCATTCCATCAATATCGTTAAACAGCTATGTATGTCATGAATGTATCACTGAACCAGATATATTAAATGCTTGTGATATTGCACCTTGATGTGGGGTCTGTTCCAAAAGACAGTAATGTTTATGCAGCAAAACTAATAATTAGGTATGCACAAATAGATGTGTGACAGCTCACAGTGACAAAGCTGGTACACTTCAGTTATACATCATTGCAAGATGAGCATGGAGGGACATGAGGTGGGGTGCATTGTACTCAGGTATTGGTGTGCTGAAGGCTGTGAACTATGAAGGTATTATGGCCTGTCATGTGGATGCTCTGCACATACTCAGCATTGTGTTTCATACAAGGGAGTACTCGCCACCATGGACACATGCTGGTGGACATTCCACATATTATATATTCCATGCCACAGGCCACATAAGAACTGGTCTGCTGATAGTGTGTGATGTCTACATAATCCTTGGTTTGTGCATTTGTTTGCACAATGAAACAAATCCCCACATTTTTTTTTCATCTTATGTGTTGTCATGGCTGTGGCAGCAATATTTGATGAGTGTTGATTCTATCTGCACTATACCAATATCACAGTTAAAGCCACTGATTGGCCACAATCTGTAATTGTCCAGACAGCTGTTGGGACACAGGATTTGTATGTCATTTTTGATGTCTGTGATTTCAATCATGGACAGGTAAGGACTTAGCAGACCACCCTGATGTACACACTTGATCACCGGACATGAGATATAGGTCACTGCGCACATTTCTACATATTTAGACACCATATATGTGAGCCATTGTTCTACCCGCTTGGTGATATAGGTGTTGATGGCCACATCTGTCATTGTAGAGTGAATACCTCAGTGTGGACGCTTGTTGACTGCTTTGGCCTTTTCAAGTTCCACAAGATGATGCTCTTTGAGGGCATCTGACAGATGTAATAGACATAGATGCAGTATCAAAAATTCACACATGTTTGTTGCACACAGCCAGGATATTACTAGTGACCATTTAGAGAAGGTCTATGATGACATGCTGGTCTACTTTACAGATCAGGAGAGTCAGGATGCATCTATACATGCATGCATCAGATGCATGTTAATGTACACCTTTCTACGGGAACATAGTTCATCTGGAGGGTGTGTTGAATTGTGTATCACACAGCGTCAAGTAGGTGCATGTTCTGAGTCATGTTATAGATGATATGTGATGTTCTCACAGCCCATTGTTTCTGTGTGATAGGCCTGCATGAAGGTAATGCAGTGCATACTGACTATCTTGATATATCCCAGGGTTTGAACACAATAACCCTACTCAGGTATCATTGACAAATTTTACCAGATGGGCATTAGCACTCATGTCACTAGATGGTTAACCAATGTCCTCACTGACAGACCACATACTGTGAACGTTGGTGAATCAACCTCTACCATTGCAGCTGTTACCAGTAGTGTACTCCAAGGATCTGTGCTTGGCCCTATACTGTTTGGAAGCTATTTCTCAACAGCCTAGGTTACAAAATATGACCTGTTGTTTATCAAGTTTTCTGATTCATGCATATTGATTGCAAACATTGATTCCACCTGTAATGTGGCTGTAGTACAACAGGGGCAAACACACACAAATGATTGGTGCCAAAGCCACAAGGTCTACTAATACATACAGAATGTGTCAGGATTTGTGCCTTATGCAAAGTGGAATTTCATGGTAAATATACCATTGAAAACACTTCCCCTATGCTGAAACTAGTGGTGCACAGTGACATGAAAAGGCTACATTGTGCCCATCAGAAGTCAGGCCATTGTATCCAGATCTGAGCAGGATATAAGAACACTGTACTCAAACCTCATCAGAACACTGATATAGTATAATGCTTCCTTTTGCATGTACCTCACCAGACACCTGCAGCAGCTGGACAGTTCACAGGAGTTTCATACCAAGAAAATACAGGTCCTATAAAACATGCCATGACATGCGTGGGTATACTGAAAGCTCTGTTCCTGAAATCTGTATTGGAAAGGATGAGGTGACTTTTGCCTGGACTACCGGACATCTCTGATCCTGCCGTGATGTGTATACTGCACATTTACAAATCAGCAGAGTCTGTTGAGAGGAAGATGATTAAAGCAATGCCCCACATGCTGCTGTAAAATGCACTCTTTACTGTCAAGCAAGTACACAAACAAACCCACACACATGCCCAGATGAATACATTGAGAATAGAACCCCTACCTACCGATGTATTTAGACTACAGAACACAGTACTTTATGCAAGTGTCATGTCCCAAGTCTGACTTGGAGTGTCTCAGAAAACACTTTATAACTGATGACATTAGCAATATCTGCTGTGGAGAATATAACAGTGTCCCACATGCTGATGGCAAATGTTCTCTGTAGTATCAAGCAACAACTCAGACACAAACACACACACACACACACACACACACACACACACACACACACACACACACACACACACACACTTGACTGCAGTGAGAAAAGAATCCCTACCTAAGTACACAGAGTACAGAACTCCATAATTTACGCATGCGTCACAGCACATGTCTGACTTTTACATGGCTGCAGGTCAGCTTATAGTGGATGACATCAGCAGTGCATGTTGGAGAGAAGAAGTTGGGAGGCCTGTATGAAATTATTCTGTAGGCATGTGCAAGCATCAAAATTCTGTTAATCCATGGGATTCGAGTGGTAACTGTAGGATACACACTTCTGCTCTTCTGGCTAGACATGGACACAGACAGACACACACACACACACACACACACACACACACACGCACACACACACACACACACACACGCACACACGCACACGCACACGCACACACACACACACACACACACACACACACACACACAGGTGACTGCAGTGAAAACAGAACCCCTACCAATCTATGTATACAGACTACAGAACAGAGTACAATATGCAAGCACCATGGCACACAGACGTTTACAAGACTGCAGGTGAACTTATAGTAGATGGCATCAGCAAGCCATGTGAGAGACAAAGTGTTGAGAGACATGAATGGGGGATGGTGTCAAAGGCCTTGGACAAGTCAAGATAGGTGGTATGTCCTATCTCTCACCCAGGTGTGTGGGGTCAGTATCCAAGAAGTCCACAAGGTTCAAAAAATAAAATCTACTCCTGAAGAAAAACAAAATAGGTAGTGTCAAGTGTGTTGAAAGTCACATATGTCCCTGTGGATATGGTCCATACTTATTTCTTCCCTAGCCTTGCAGTGTTTTTAGGCATATGGGTCAATAGTTGTAGTTCTGCATGTTAGTAGATTGATGTGCATTGCATAGCACACAACTTTGATATTACATTTTGTAATTATGACATTGCTTGGGTGGAGTGGCAACAGATGGATGTACTGTAAATATGTGGCATATCGTTAGATAGGGCCCTCAGTTTGTAATGTTTATGCAAGTAAGTTCATGTCACACACAGGAAATGGACAATAAACAGTAAGTAATACAGCATAATATATACATTTCCTTATCCAGTGAGCAGTGTGTTTGCACAATGGTTAGCACAGTGCATATATATGCAAGATACATATGTTTCCATGTAGATAAGCAGTGCACAAATATGAGCCTCATTTATAAAGACTGACAGTTAGTATTGAGAATATGAAATATACCTGCTGTCTGACTGTGTGGCAGCACATTTTAATGCATTGATGCATTCCTTTTTTGGCCCAGATGGTACAGGGTTTTAATACAGGCTTATCTAATAATTTAAAATACTTTTCATTGCTGACTGATAATGCAATGACATCAGTTGTTTATGTGAGATGTGTTACTGTGCATTGGCATAATACAGCAGGGTTAAACAACATTGCATGGAGGTATCTGCAGCATTTTGCCACTGCTCACTACCACTGCACATTGATTTTTCTGCTACTTATGTGTGTTGTGTGTGATTCTATTTCTTGACCAGATTTAAAGGTGTGAAAATAGGATAGATAAGAAAGTGGTGAAATTGGGAGCAAGCGAGGGGGGGTGGCAAAGTCTGGCAATCAGTATTGTATCTCTGGAATGCACCTGCTACTTAACTGACTTTGTGGCAGTATGGGTTTAAATACAGCTGTATGTAATACTTTTAACTACCTTCACATTACCATTGCTGCACATTGTGCTATAATGCATTAATGAAAAGAAATGAGAAAAATAGGAGAGTGGTGAAAAGGGGAGCAAGCAGGGGGAAGAACAAAAGGAAAGCAGGGCAGGAACATTTAGTTTCTTTAACAGTTCAAGGGTTGGAGGGTGGCATAATGGTTAAAGTGCTTACCTTAGAAACACAAGGTGCAGGGTTTGATTCTCACAGGGCATAATGGGCTAGGCTTAAAATGTTCCATGAGGGCAGTTAACTTAGTAATAATCTATGAATCTATGAACATATCTGCAAAATATTAACTGAGTTAGGACTTTCACCTCCAGAGAGACAGGTGACCACAACATAATCATGTTGTATAGCCAATTGTACTGAATCACATGTGCAAAATGAAGAGCTATGTATGTGATTATTGTTTTTTTTTTTTTTTTTTTTTTTTTTGGACAGGTGCCCATTTTTTTTTTTTTTTTTGTAAGAGAGAGAGAGGAATGTTGGGGAAGGGATATAAGAATGTCTGGGTAAGGTAATTTGGGTAGGTGAAGAAGCAAGTGCAGACAGATAAGACAAACAAGACATGAGGCAGTGATAGACACAAAAGGTAGGGACACCATGATTGGAGTGAGGGTGGGGACATTCAAAACCAATGGTCATCAAGCTGTGTGACAGTGATAATTGAGTTCTCACTCACTGGAGTGTCATCATTGTCACCTCACTATGCCGCTGGCTGGAGTGCCTGACATCTGCATCTCCTACTCCAGGTATTATGTAAATAAAGGAGAGCAGCCAATCCAGCCTGCATAGGTGTGCACCAACAGTGCAGCATACAGCCCTATGCACCATCCCTGGCAATTCATCATGGTTGATAAAATCACCACCTCTGTCACTGTTCCCAGAGGGTACCACTGGACTAGCCTCTGGGGCAGGACTACCTGAGGTGGCAGGTAGTGCAGGGGTAGCAGATTCTGTGCTGACAGGCTGGCTCCTAGACATGATGGGCAACAGTATTGGTGCTAGTGGAGGGGGCAGGTGGATTCTGTGGGGCAGGCCTACCCCGCTGTGCTGAGGAGCATTTAGTGATGTGTTACACATGGATGACATGGACACATTTTGATGACACATACTAAAAAATAAATACAAATAAAATAAAAATAAAATAAAAAAAAGATGATAAGGGTTAGGGTGAGAGAAAAAAGAGATACGATTAGTACCTTCAAATTTGATATACAATGCATTCAATGCATTGACACACTTCATTTACTCTATTAACTTTTACTTTTAAAACTATCAACTCCTAACAGATAACTTTTACTTTTAAGACTACTAGCTCTTATCATATTTCTGATAGTAATATAATAATGGTCTGGGATGCAATGAAAGCAGGTATTTATGGTGAAACTGTAACTTGGTATAAAAACAAACTAAAGGAATGGGACACAGAAATGCAAAACATACAATCACAAATTTCAGTAATTAGACCAGATCTACACATTTAACATAAAATGATAGAGAGTAGATAGATTGCACAAAAATGCCTAGATATCCTAACCCATAAGACTAATTTAACATTATAAAGGTTGAAAATAAATTCTTATGCAATAACACCAAAACGTATGCATAATCTATCTGTGACTGCTAGAATTCAAACTAAGTCTAACAATATTATGTTGTTACATGAAATATTGGTCTCTGATATAGGTGATATTCTTGATGCCTTTACATTTCATTATGATAAACATTATAACTGAAACAATCTAATAAATAAGGACCTTGATACACAGTTGTCTACTATCAACTTAGATGTGATTTCAGGGAAACTCAAACTGGATCTTGCAAAACAAATAGCTTTAAATTAAGTCAAAGATAAAATTAGAAATTTTAAACCTAACAAAACCCCTGATGTGAATGGTACAGACATTTACAAATTATTTCCTTCAACTATTGTACCTTTGCTTCATAAAACATTGATTGAAGTACAGACCCATAATATAATACCACCCTCATGGAGATATTCACTTATTAGTCCTAAACTTAAAACCAATAAAGACCCACAGCTTTGTAGCTCTTATAGACCAATTTATCTGTTAAATAATGATTACAAAATTTTCATGTCCATCCTTGTTGACAGAATGAAAGTTCCATTATCAGAATTAAAAAACAATGATCATACAGGATTCATACAAAAGAGACATAATCATGATAATATTAAAATAATTCTCACACTCATTGAATTTTTAAATAGAGAACATGAAGGAGCTTTATTAATTAGTTTAGGTATGGAAAATGCCTTCAATTTGATCAACTGGGATTATCTTTTTGGTGTACTGAATAAATTAGCATTTCCTTACTCTTTCATTTCCATGTTAAAATCTGTCTATAGTAATAACCTAGCTTATGTCAAATTAAAACCTTTCACTTCAAAATGTATTCCAATAACTAAAGGAACCAAGCAAGGATAAGATAAAATAGGGAATTTAATAAAACTGAAAACATTAAATGTTGCAGATATTTACAACGGTGTAAAGCAGAATGGTGTGACATTTTCTATGACTGCACTAAATTAACTCAGTACTGGGAAAATATTGATAACTTTCTTAAAGTGCCATTTACTGACAGCTTTTTCATTGACTGAAACAATTGTCTTTATTAATGTGAATGAGGGCTAAACTTTGAATAAAAATAATTCTTATCTGTTATGGACTATCCTAGCTATAGATGGGAAATGTATCAGTCAGAAGTGGAATTCTGTTATCTCTACAACCTTTGAAGATTTACTGACTTGTTAAAAGAAGTAATATCCAAATAAACTAGAATTAAACAGAATGGACTGCATCCAAATATTTTCTTCAACAATCCTTGGATAAAGGTTTCGTCACTTATTGAGACATTCCAAGTGGACATTAACTCTTTCCAAACTTATTTTTATCTCTTTTATATAAATGTTTATTTTATTTGTTTGCTATTTTATATTCATTTCAAGCCTTTGAATATATATTGTAAATAGTTACTGTTTTTCATATTTGATTTTATATTTTAAAGTATTTTTCTATTGTTATTGGGCCTTTTTTGTTAAAGAAAAACATTTCAATAAATGTATTTGATCAGGAAAAAAGACTTCCAGCTCCTAACAGATGCACACTATACTACAGATTGCAGCAAGTACTCCTTAACATGTGCATATATTGCACGTTATGTGTGTTCCAGTTATACAAATAACACTTTACAGCAGGGCATTTGTGTCACTGGTATAGAGGTTTTAGTTTAATTTAAATATAAATTGCAAAAGTAACAGTACTGTATATTTGGGAAGTATGGTATTTGAACCCACAACTTCTGACTAAAGTGTGATATTGTACTCTTGGTTTGTGCTACAGACTAATGCATGCATACTTGCTTTTACAGTTGAGATATGTTTGCTCAAACTGATATTGTAATATTGGATTCTTGGTTTATGCTGCAGACTAATGCATCCATACTCCCTTTTACAGTTGAGATATGCATGGTCAATTTGATAGAACTTTATAAAATATCAAAAAAGCTATCTTTAACATCTAATGCTAGAATAACATTACTATTCTGCAGCATACATACCACATGCTTCCCTCAGCTTTGCCAATCTAGCCCTATAGGTTCAGACATTTACCTCATGATCACGTGCAGCTGTGGAAAAAACAGGACAGAACAGCATACCATTATGAATACCAGTTTTGCTTATATTCATCTTTTAAGTCTTACAAGTACTCTCTGTAGTTGATACTCACACAGGTGTAGGATGCTTTATGTCCTACATTCCCCACTCCAGTGGTTGAGGATATCCATTTTCCTGCTCTGGACGTCATTGTAGTGATGCCAATGCTGTTCACCAGTGTGGGGGATACAGGTGGCACTGTTTACAGCCCAGCTAAACTATCCCAAGCTTCCAGTTTATACTGAGACCTAGAATAGTCTCCTTACAGAAGCCTGGGACTGGTTCTTAATTAGAAGTCCAATAAAAATATTGGACTTCTGGACACCCCATCTCTATGCCCTAAACCTAGGACCTTCCCCACAAATGCCTGCCATGTCTGCCACTGTTCTAGAGCAATGGAGAATGATGCTTTCCTGCCCATTCCAGTCATTGCATTTACTGGGAATGTGCACACTGTTTGAAAATGTTGATCAACATTTACCATTGTGCAAACATGGTGCTTGGCAGTGCGCACCTCCAAGCACTGTGTTTGCATGATGGTAAGCGGAGATCAACAGTAGCAATCAAAGCAAATTCAATGCTATTGGATGTACAGGCAGTTGTGTATGTGCATTAGTCAAATGTGAAGGCCATTGCAGTCCAGATAGCAGAAATATACTTACAGGAATATAATACACAATATACACACAGTCATAGATTTGAGAATAAATGTGATAATAGATAGATAAATTAATACATAACTGACACAATACTAGTGCCTCAGCCCTTATATATATATATATATATATATATATATATATATATATATATATATATTAGTATCAGCTACACCATATCAAGTGTTATAAGTGAGAGTGACTCCAATGGGAAGTGGAACAACAGTAAAAGTGTATGGAATATGCTGTATTTGAACCCAGGATCATATGTAGGGCAGTCCTATATTTGCACCTATTGCCAAAAGAAGGTTGAAAAAACACTTGTCCATGTTGCATTTCATTGCTACACCCTGCAATGAAACAACAGTAAAACAGATGATGCATACCCTGTACTAGAATCCAGAACCATCTGTACTCCAGGCCTACACTTAACACTTACTGCCATATGCCTAGTTACATGACATTCCCTAGTTTACTAATCATTCTTAATGTATTGCTGTTAACCACAGTGCAACTTTGCTTATTGGGTTTGCATGATACCCAATTGTATTAATTGAATGCACCTGGTTTCTATTTTTGGCTGTCAGGGTCCTGTCTGGCCAGTTGCCCAGTTTTTGCAGTGCCATGCTTCATGCAAATGAGATAAGCACAGCCAAACCTGACATTTATTTCTCTCCATCTCCCATGCTTGTGCTAAGTGGCACATCACTCAAACACTTGTAAAAATAAATTAATAAATAAACAAAAAAATAAATAAATAAAGAAAAGGGAGAGGTAGTTGAAATGAGAAAAAGCAACCTATGACACGCACACCAGAAAATGTTAGTACACATGAGATATTACTACATAGGTCTGGATTTGAACTCTCACTCCAATGCACCTTCAGAAGACAGGATGGGTGCCTTATCTCTCTTTGCTAAACAGAAAGCTTTGTAGCAAGGAATTTAACTCAATATGTACACAACCAACTGCAACAGCATCTACAGTGATATCACACAAAACAATTATTATTTTCATATTTAATAGTTTTGGATGTAGTGCACCTAGTGATCACGCAACCTGCCATGATTATTGCTTACAAATATATAGCTCTGTCTTACATTTCTGTTTGCCATTCTTCATGTGTCTGAGCAGTAATCTGAGGCATGCAGTGTATAAGCCATTCATTATCATTGGCTTTAAAATGTGTGAGGATATTAAGTGGAAATAATATTATATGCAGTTACCAAAAAAATGAAGGGTAGGTTGGATGTAAAGGAACACAACCTGTGACTTGTGTGCTGCTTACTTACATTTCCAACCTTACATCTAACACTTTGTAGATGTGACCTAGAACACAGACTAGAAATGAGGCAGTCTGCAGTGCTCTTGTCTTTTCTTCTCCCAAACACTAATCAGTCACAGTTGCAATCCAATAAAACCAAATACTGATGGAGTGGTTGCACTATTTTTCTCTCTCTACACATATCCAATTTTTTGGGATTCAGCAATTATAATAAGTTCACACCTTATTTGCATCTTCACCATGCTAACAGCCTGAATCTACACCGTGTAAAAAGGCAACCATGCAGCTAGGCAAACTGAAGGTGAGGAGACTTGTTTATGTGGAGAAGAGCGAAGATACACTATTACTTTTGGATATATATGCACAGAGGAGTATTGAACTTCAAAAGGTATGCTTCCATTTATTCAGCTACTGCATATGCTGGAATGTATTTAAGAAGATTCTAAAGCAAAGGATTTTACACTTTTATTTGTATGCATTACTTAGAAGTGTACTGATGACATGGGCATGTTTGCCAAGCCATTTCAGAGGTATACATGCTTGCCAATACATGAAAATAGAATGTGTTGTGATAAATGTGTGCAAATGTTTCAGGGACAGTTCCTTTGGTAGAACTTTAAGCATGTCAATGATGGTTTGTTAGGAAAATGCGTCATTTTCCTGTTCTATTTGAGGGGAGCATAGGTCAGTTACTATGACACAAAGAAAGGTCAGTTACTGTTATGGGGCAAAGATAGACTGTTCCTTTGTGGGTGGGGGAGCCAAGGTGAGTTTCTGTTATGGCACAAACAAGAACAGACTATTTTTTTGTGAGTGGGGGAGCAAAAATGAGTTACTGTTATGGCATAAACAAGGATATGTTGCTCCTGTTACTCTCCTTGTTTTGCTTTGTGCCTGTTTGTATTTCATATCAGTAGACTGTTGTATGGTTCTACAGGGGCTAATACTGACTGGCTGCCTTTTCTGTTTTATCTGGAAATAGTTATTTTGTAGTTATGTGATATTTATGTGTATTATCCTTCTGTTGTCTTTTAGGACACCAACGAGTATGCCACCCAGGGGTGTCAATCCACAGAGACCCTCCCTTCACCAATGCCAAGAACCAGGTGATTGTGGATGGCTTTAGTCAACATGGTGCTCTTCTGCTGGAAAGGGGACAGGGATATATGGCACAGAGGATGTGAATATGGCAGCAGATAGTAGATGATGTCAGTGCCATGGGTGGCCATGGCATGACATACGAGCAGGTGTGCCACAGGGCCACTGACATGATTGCATCTGCACGGAGGAGAGCAGCTTTAGTGGGCCATGACCAGATGGTTATCAGGGCAGGGCCTGCTAGGGAGCCACCACTAACTCCCAATGAAGAGTTCCTGGCCAATATCAGAGATCCAGACAGCTCCCAAGAGAGTGGAGTACAGCATGTCCTGAGTGTCAGAACAACATTTTCCAAGACAGCAAGCTGAGCCCAGGAGGAGCTTCCAGGTAGGCTTTGGTATCTGAACAGTGGAATACTGTTGTATAGTAAAACAAACTGGAATCAGTAGGCTAATTCTGTGTTACATGTCTTTTTTTGGGGGGGGGGATTGAAGATTGCTACAGTTATAAGCTTGGGTTAGAGTTGTCAGCCAAGTTCTTGTTGAAATTATAGTTAATGGACATATAAAGGGGTAAATGTGTTACCCCCTGTGTTACTGTTAACTTTGATGATGTTGCCCATACCTCTTGCTTAACTTCTTTCAGGACCATCTGAACTACAGAGGAGTATCTCATATGCAACTAGTAAGGAAACATTTTTATGTCAGTAATTCTGAGCAATTTAAAGAAATATTTGCTGATCTTAGGCCTGTTGTGTGTATTGCTGTACTGTCTGTAATAGTGGCAACACTGTTAGTTTGTTAGTATATGTTGCACTATAGTAGTGTAGGTATTTTTCTAGGTATGTTTTTTGTTTTTTTATAACAGGTTATCATGACAGTAACAGTATGAGTCCTGTGCACAACCGATGTCAGTGTATCAGTAGACTGTGATATGATGGCTAAACTGAGGAAGCTGAGACACATTCAGGGAGTGCAGAAGTTGAAGCTGACACACAGCTTGACATACAGCCATCCCCTGCATTTCCATTGGACACAGCCAGTAGGCCTTTTCCTACCCAGTCCAGTGAGCCCACAGATATTGGACAGGTGGAGGATGAGGACACTGATCAGGGAAGTGTGGCTACTGTGGCTTCAGTGCCTGATTAGTCTGGCTGTAGCCAAAGTGTGGGTAAGGTGCTATACAGGAGGATTGATTGTGTGCTCAGCTGCCCCTCCCCTACCTGTTGCAGGTGTTTCTTCCCATAACACTCAACATATGTTTATGGCCATCATGGAGGCATGGGTACATTCCCATAGGTGTTCCAGACAAATGCTCAGGGATGTGGATGTGGCACAGTTTGACATGGGTGACTGCCTCCAATCTGTTGCCAATTCACTGGATCAGATGACCTTCACTGGATCGGATGGTCCAAGGGGTGTCTATCATGTAATGAGTAGTGTCTGTGATGGAACATCTGATAGGAGGGGTACTGCATCCCCCAGGAAATTCCCCTGTGGAATATCCCTCTTAGCAAATATCTGGTACAATTGGGAGGTGTGCCAGATATGTGAGTTGTGGTGACTGCCAGATTTTTCAGCACACACATTCAAGATTATTCCCCTGGCATTACACATGACTTGACAGTTAATAGAGTGGTAGCCCTTTCTGTTAATCTAGACCCTACCTTGTTCCTTGTTCCATGCCTTAATTTCTACAATTTATCACACCCAGTACTTCAGGGTAATGTGATATACTGTAAAACTCCTGCATTTTTCTGGCCCTCTTCTCAGAACTACATGAAAACTATATGTGGTCACTGGCATGTTGGAGTATAGCATTCAAGAATTGGTGGAGGATCCTGGATGCTGATGCCTGTGACATCCCCAGTATGTTTCCTGCTGGTGTCTGGAAGGTCCCTTTAACTGTGATTCTAAAGGCTACACATACCTTTATCTCCACTAGAATGGGTTCCCCTTGGTTGGCTGTGGCTCTGAGTTGAGGACGGCAGAGGTCACAGAGTTCCTGTAGTGTGTTCTTGTTCACCCTGTAGTGCTCCACAATTTCCACATCATGTAGATTGTAAAAAGTTAAACAGAGCATGAAAACTCTTCTACTTCTCGGACTAGACCTATTAGCAGCAGCAGCAGCAGCATTGGCTTCAGCCTGTAGCACATACAGATGAATTAAAGCAGCAGAAGCCCCTAACATTTTGTCTGTGTAGACTTCTTTCCATGTCTGTATTCCAAAAGGTTTGGAATTGTCAGGAAAAAAATCAGCATGGCATCTGCAAGGATGCTTTATAGCTTGTTGAATGACTAAACCATGTTGGATTGGTTAATTAGCATGCAGTTTAGCTGCTTATGCTGTAATTAGCATGCCACAGTATTTACCTTGTTTGTGAGATGGTGTGACCTCTACATGGTGCTTACTGAATCAGAATTTTGTTGCTACAGTCTGCATATCATGCTGTGATGCACACACAGTAGAAAATGACCATGTAGAGTTTATTGACTCCCTCAATTGTTGCTGTTCTTACCAATTAAAGCAAAAAAAAATATATATATATATATAGATATATATATATATATATATATATATATATATATATATATATATATATATATATATTACATCAAGAGGTCTTTCTTCAGTATTCTGTAATCCCAATCATTTAAAGATGTTGAAGGATAAATATTGTACTCAGGAACAAACCACCCTCTGTAATAAAAAGTGCATGTCTCAAGTTTCTCTTTGAAGTGAATATTTTTATTTTAACACTTAATTAAAATCTGTTGTACCATGTCACTACCATTGATGGATTGAGCTGTAGACAAGCACAATGACATAATGGTTAGTTTGGCAGCAGTTGCTTGCCACCTGCTGGGTCTATAGATTCATCCTGACCACTGAATGCCATTTGAATTAAGCCTTCTCTCTATGTCCATGTGCATTTTCTGCAAATAGGCTGACATTGCCTCACTTATAAATGCTACTTAAGCTGACTGCATGAAAAGTGCCCCCGTGCTTGTACTACAATGAGTTTTCCAGTATCATTTCCAAAAAAGCTTTTGGCTCTGTAAGGGTTATCTCTTTTACAGAATTATCATTTTGCTCTGTTCTGGCAATATCAGCTTCTGCACTATCAGCAAAGTTACTAATCTCATAAGGAAGAAAATCTGAGGCTATATTTAGTAAGATAGAGAAAAAAATAATATCAAAAAGAATCCAAGTTAACTGAAAAGAAATGAACAGGAGCAGAGAAAACTGTTGACATTTAAGAGAAGATAGTTGAACATCTCCTTTGAGGGGAAAGGAGTATGCTGTCCTAAAACTGGTGATATGAAATGACAACTGTCCAACTCTATAAAAGACAGATGAGGAAGGCCATTTGAAAGCAACAACTATAAATCTGTAAGTTTCTTTCTAAGAACACTAATCACTGTATTATGTGTGTTACAGATGTCAAAAGGGTTTACATTAGTAAAATGATACAGTCCCTAAAGTGCACTTCACTCAGAAGAACTTGAAGATGAAGAATATCGAGGGCACTAAATCACATGATACTGCAATGCAGTAAACATATAAACAAAGGCAAGAGAAATGAGCCACTTTGGGTTTTAAAAGCAAATGAGAACAGTGAAATTCAGAATGCATCATAAAGTTAAAATGAAGCATAAATAGGGAATTATTGTCAGATAAACACACATGCAACTTGTAAAAATTGAATCAGAAAGGAAAAAAAACTTTATTGGACAAAATATTCTGCTGCCATTTGAGGAAGTGGAAAATGGCAGACCTGGTGAGCATTCCACATGGAAAGTGAAGAGAAGAAACACCAATGAATACAACAATGATTTGTGTTTAGTCAAGAAGGCTTTGCCTTAAGCTGTTACCTAAAGAAGCCCTACACATATTACACAAGGTGTTTTCTATAGTTAAGAACTTAACTAAAATTCCTCCTTCTTGGAAATATACCCTTATCTCTGTAATTTTAAAAACCAACAAGGATACTACTCAGTCCTCTCCATACAGACCCATTTCACTTCTAAATGTAGATTATAAACTTTTCATGGCAATTCATGCTAATTGACTAAAACACATTCTTCCTTCTATGATTGATGATTATCAAACTGGGTTTATTTTAAATAGAAACAACTATGATAATATTAAAAGAATAATTACAATAATCAGCTATGCAAATAACACAAATGAGAACTTAGCATCAATGAGTCTCGATACAAATAGTGCTTTTGACTCGGTCAAATGGAAATATCTTTTGCTAGTTCTAGAAGAATGCACACTTTCTTTTAACTTTGCACATCTTATAAATCTTCTCTATACACATTGGTTTGTCAAAACAGGTACTTTCTCATCTGATCCTATACAAATATTAACAGGAACTAAACAAGGATGTCCTCTTTCACTTCTGCTTTTTATCTTAGTTATGGAATATTTTGCTAATTTTATTAGATCAAATACAGATGAAAAAGTGTTAAAATAATGGAGAATTCAAGTAGTAAAATTAAGTTGTTTGCAGATGATATCTTATTGACATTGAGTAATATTAATACATCTATATCTGCAACATTTTAGCAATGGAACTACTTCAAAGAAAATCTGGTTTAACATTTAATGATAACAAAACAAAATGTTTACCGATAAACATACATAAAAATAAAATTCCAAATAAGTTCCTTAAATATATTGTTTAAGAAAACAAAATGAATTACTTTGGAATAACCATAACGGATAATATTAAAGATATAATAAATTATAATTATACTAATTGCATAAGTAAGATAAAGAATCTAATGGACAGATGGAATAAAATTGGCTTTACAGTGGAAGAAAGACTCTCTATCATCAAAATGATTGTCTGGTCAAAAATCCAATATATCATTCAATCATTAGCATTACCTCCTATGTAAACCTATATTAGAGAATTTAACACATTTTGAAATTTCTTTGGTTCCTTGACAAACCAAAAATTGCATTGAATCATCATGTAAGAGAATGTAAAGTAAGAAAAACAGGACTACCAAACATAGAATTTTACTCATTGTCATCAGTTATGAAAACAATATGTATTTGGATCAACAACACTTTTACAGGTAGATGGAAAGAATTTTACGAAACCTTTTTATGAATTCTGACAGTAGTAGATATACTAATGATTATCTTATATTAAACAACAATTTATTAAAGGCTTATATTATAGGGTAAAGTCACCAAACAAATGATTCTTACTTCAGTTTGACTATATTAAATACTTTTAGAAATTTTATATATATAGAAATCAGGCTCATAAATCATGGATTTTCCTTATTTTTCCTATAGCATATACTCAAAGTAATATCCCTACTTTAAATTTAGAAACAATGGTTGCCTTTAAAAAAAATAATCTGTTGTACTAGTTTCAGTTAATGAAAGATGAAAAGCTGCACTCAGTAGTTCACGTTAGGAATACATCTGATTTGGATAATATATGTGGTTAGATATGCAATCCTGTAGACTATATATAGAAGGAGAAAGTCAATGCAACCAATGTTAAGAGATCATGTCCCAAAATCGATTGAATGTATCATATTTTTATTGCAACAAAACTCCTTGGGACATGGTCTCTTGCCCAAATTGTATAATTGGTAAAGAGGGAAACTAAAACATGTAATGATACATATTGGAAATATTTTACCCAAATCAGTAATAGACCACCAAGTGAAGAAGACAAAAAATATTTCTATTATCATCTAAACATGCTACTTCATCTCTTAGATGGCATTTGTTTACATGGAAGTTTTTATATAAGTCATTCTTCACCCCTCATAAAATTGAATTGATATACAAGAAAAAGCAACTTTGTTAGAGATGCAGGAAAAAACTTAAAGCAGATTGCCAGCATGTTCTTTGATTGTACTGTCTTGATTCATTTTTGGAATAGTATTAATTCTTTTTTACATGCATTTTTGGAGATAAATTTATTTTATCTAAATCATTAATTCTTTTTAATACCCATATTCCCACTTGTGTTAAAATAATGAAATATAACATATTGTGGACTGTATTGACCATCTCCAGAAAAGTGATCACACAAAACTGGAAACATGAATTTACTCCCTCATTTAAAGAATTTATAAGTTTAGCTACTGAAGTAACTCATCTAGAAATTATTATAATCAGACTGAGAATGAACAGAATTACCTCTTGTCTCAATGTATGGACAAAATGTAAAGAACTGACTGACAAGCAAAAATAAAAAAAAAAAAAAACATTCTGGGATTGAACAGACATGCCAGAACAGGAATGATTAGAAGGTTGATGGACACTTTTGTAAAGAGTTATTTTCTTTGTTTCTGTATTTATAAGATTAGTTTTTTTCTTACTTTTAAATATATATATATATATATATATATATATATATATATATATATATATATATATATTTCTGATTATAAATTTTGAAGTGACTATATTTTATTGAAATTTAATAAAAATATTTTCAAAAAAAAAGAGGGCTTTGCCTTTTTTACTGTTTATCCATGTACAGTATAAGGAACTACTGAGGCACAATCAAGCATGAAATCATGGCCCATGTGTTGGACTTTAATGTACCACAAAGAGTTAAGCTGCTGGTAGTCATGTGTGAGAGTGCAGTCTCTGTGTTGCTCCTCAAAACACAAACCAAAACAGTTGCACCCAGTCATGAGACCATTGCCTGGATGCTGATTTTATTATACATTACAAATAGCTAATATATTGAAGTTAGTCATGATGGCCCTGCCTGTTTCCTGTTCCTCACAGCATGAAGGAGCTAATTCTTTCTGGTCAGTTATAAGGACCAAGCCTGAGAATTACTCCTCAGTGTATACCTGATGAAACTAATGTTCAGTGGTCAGTTAAAAGGACCTAGCTTCTACTGCGACTCACTGCCTACCTGAAGAAACTAATGCTTTGTGGTCAGTTAGGAAGTCCAAGTCTGTACTGCTCCCCACTGCATACCGAAAGGAGCTCATGCTTTGTGGTCAGTTGTGTGGACCAACCCTAAGGTCTACTCCACAGAAATTATCTGGAGGAACTAATGCTAATTCCTTTTTCTTAGTTATCATTTGCTGAAGCACTGCTATCATGTTATTTTAAGTTATGTTATATTGGGAGGAGTGGGCTGACAAATACATAAAAAAGAAAAAAGGGGAGAACCTTCTATATCCAACTTATTTTCAAAGTTTCCTTTCAGTTGCAACATCAGTAAACTAGAGCCAATGCATCCATTTATTAAGGAACATTGTTTCCCTTTTTCCCTTGCTGTTATGTCTTCTGCATCCACCAACAGATTTATCAAACTCATCAGCTCCTCAGTCATTGACACTTCCTATGATTTTCACTTTCCCTTCATTAGTTATTACTTGATTGACAACTGTACATTCTTTCTTATTAACAGGCAATAAAGGTGAAAGGGAATATTCTGTCTCAAGACTGAGTTAATCAAACTTGAAATATAGTAATAAACATTGGAGGGATTCAATAAAGCCTACATGATGATTTTCACCACCATGCATGCACACACACACACACACACGCACACACGCACACACACACACACGCACACACGCACACACGCACACACACACACACACACACACACACACACACACACACACACACACACACACTCACACACACACACACACACACACACACACACGAAAAGTTTTAGATTCAATAAACTCCGTGTAGAAGTGTGCAGTCATGCTCAAACATAATCATTTCTGTGGCATGCAAATTAGCATAACTAGCTGAATTGTACGTTAATGAGGCAAACTAACATGGTGGCGCAATTCAACAAGCTGTAAAGCAACTGTGTAGACTCCGTGCTCATGTTGCCCATGTATTCAAAAACTTTTTGAACACAGCCACGTAAAGGAGTCTACACAGAAAGAAGAGCAAGTACAAGTTATTAGATTAGTACAGAACTGACCTTAACATGTAACAGCAGGCACATTATTATATTATTAGACAGGGTGGAGGTGCTTGCAGGGGAGCTGAGGTGTACATTGCACATTATGTGAGCAGCCACAGAGATAACACACTCAGTTAAACAGCAAGTATTTTTGTAGGTGCTAATTTCAGATTTTCAGCACAGTGAAGTTATTCAACAAGCTATAAAGCATCCATCAGGCCTCCATTATGTTTTTTCCCTAGTAACAAGCTTTTTTAAGTTGCCACACCCCAAAATGAAGAATATACTCATAACTGATAAAGACAGCTAAAAGTGTAAACCCCATGAAACAGATTATTCATGCTGTCATGTAAGCATATGCAGTATGTAGCTGATGGAATACAGTCACATGTTATCAAAAACTGTATTCCTCTGTGCAGATATATTGTAAATTAATACCATCCCTTGTGTTTACAATGATGTAGATTCAGGGCTGTCAGCATGGTGAATATGCAAATGAGGTAAAAACTCATTATAATTGCTGAATTGCAAAAAATTGTAACCATGTAGGGATGTTCACTTCATGTAGGCACTTCCACAATATTTGTTTTCAATGGACCCTCCTCCATTCCCAGGATACTATGCTCATACATGCCACTGATCACATATGCTTTCCCCATAGTTCTGAGGAGAGAGCCAACAATATTTAACAGTTCCACCATGTAGGACACTACCCTGAAGTACTGGGTGCCATAGATTGCACTCATGTACACATTAAGGCAATGCCTGGTGAGCAGTGTAGAATCTACATTAACCACAAGGGATACCATACCATCAACTGCCAAGTCATGTGTAATGCCCAGTGAATTATCTTGAATGTGTGTGCTGGCAACCCTAGCAGTTATCATGACTGCCATATCTAGCATACACCACAGCTGTACTCGATGTTTGCTAAGTGGGACATCCCACAGGGCCATTTACTGGGGGATGCTGGCTATGCACTGGAACAGTGGCTGATGACACCCATCAGAGATGCACACACAGCCATAGATGAATGCCATAATAAGCTACACACTGAATCCAGAAACATCATAGAGTATGTGTTTGGGCTGCTGAAGTCATGTTTCTGGTGCCTAGATACATCTGGTGGAGCCCTGCAGTTTAATCAATGCACATGTTTACAAATCTTCACAGTACATGCTATGCTACACTATCGGATCAAGCATAAACAGCTGCAGAAGAATCAGCAATGGGAAGGAATACACATCCTCCTACCAAAGCCTAGGTCACCACAGTCAGAGTAGGACTCAGAGGGGGAACCACCAGCTGCTGTGGATGAATTCAAATGTAGGTGTGCTCAGTATGCCCTTGCTTTAACTAAGATACAAGGCATGGTGCATCCATTGACCACCTAGGTGCCTAATACCTTTCTCCTACTTACATACATATAGCAAAGTTGATGCCAGACAACTCACACAACCTTTACCTCCTCATGTATTGGCTGTGCTCTGTTTGCATCAGAGTCATCCCTAAACTAAAACTGTGTCAACTGCTGCATTTGCAAGATAAGTCCTGAACCTCAAGTGTATTCTTTAATAATATTATGGCATATCTTTATATTTCTTAACATGGTACAGTAATCAAGTAAATAGTGGTGGAGTTGTACAGAAAGTACCTTAACATGTGACAACAGAGACTTATTTTACTTGTATCTTTTAGTAAGTAGTAGGCCTCAGGCATCAATGATTCATAGAGTCATACCTCTCAAAAGTACTGATGATCAGTACGTGCCCTCAGTTTAGCACCATGCCCTTGTACTGGTAAACCATTAAAGAGAGAAGTTGGAAAGTAATGATACACATTGCAGTTTCTGATGTCACAACCTATCCCAAAATCAAATAAAAGGCAGGATGCAGAACAAGGAGAGTAACAAGAGTAAAATATCCTTGCTTGTGCCATAGGAGTAAATCACTTTTCCTCCACACTAAAAATAACAGGCTATGCTTGTTTTTGACATAAGAGTAACTGAGCCTTGTCCCTCCCCCCAAAAAGAGCAGTGTACCCTTGTTTGTGCCGTAACAGTGACTCAGCTATGCTACCCCCAAAAGAACAGTATATGATTGTGTGTGCCATCCAACCTGGCCTTCAGTTGATGGGAACTGCATATCATATTACTCCCAAAGTTAATATCCTCACACAATTTAAGGATAAAAATATTGAATGGCTTACACACTGCATGTCTCACACTACTGGTCAGATAAATGATGAATTACAAAGAAACACAGAAATGTAGGGAGCAGATGTATATTTGCAAGCATAATCATAATAGGTTGTATGCTCAGTAAGTGCACTATGTCCAAATAAAAAATCATAATTAAATGTATAAATAACAGCTGATGTTTAATAGCAGTGTACATTCTGTTGCAGTTGGTTATATATAAAGAATGACTTCAGCCCTTTGCTGCAAAGCAGTTTCAGTGGCAAAGAGGAATAAGGCATCCATCCAGTTTTCTGATGGTGCATTAGTATGATAATTCAAATCCCAGGCTATATAGAAATATCTCATGTGTACTGTCATGTTCTACTGTGTATGTCATACATTAGTTTTCTTCATTTCACACATTTCTCCTTTTTTTCATTTTCTTATTCCTATTACTTTTACCAGACAACAAATACATTACAGGTTTGGCTGTGCACATTTGGTTTATGCAAAGAACCACATTGCGAACCAGGACAAACCAGACCTCCTAGGAAACAGACATCCACAAATATAAACTGGATATATTCAATTAATAATCTTGGGCATCACAAAAAACAGTCCTGGAGTACAGATGGAACTATCAGATGTTTACAATGTGGCTCATGTTTGTGCACTGCTTTCCTATGTGCAAACAGGTGTATCTCGCATGCATGTAAGCTTTGTTGACCATTGCAAAAACCAGTTGCTCATTGTGCTATGTGACTGTACATATCATACTTCATTATTGGTGTTTATTCTCAATTTCCTTTGTCTGACATAAACAATAATTGGAAACATTACAAACCAAAGGCCCACTCTAACTATACATCATATATTTACAATATATTCATGTGTTGGCCCCCTACACCACCAAGGACTACAACACTGGGGTCCCAGCACTTTTTTCCACATGCATATCAACCACACTAGAAATTTTAATATTGATTTGTTTTTTTTTTACATTTTATTTATTTTATACTTTCTTTACTGGATAGTCCATTGGGCCAACAAGAGCACATTTTCAACGGAGTCCCAGAGAGAAAAGCTCCACAGACAACAATATAATATGAAGACAATGCATTCACATTTATGCAATACTATTGAAGAATGATGGTATTACTCAACATGACAAAAAATCCATGATTGCAGTGAAAATACAGTCAAAAAAGCAAAAATGTAGAATTACACACACACACACACACACACACACACACACACACACACACACACACACACACATAAAAGTCAATTAAAATAGATTTGTTACAATGTGAAATAACACAGGGTTGACATTACAGTTTTACATGAAATTTAGCATAGCTAAAGTAGGCTAGGGGGATAAGAGGTGTTAATTGTTAAATCTAAGAAGGGTGGGACTATAAGAAAAAAAAAAGGTAGAGTAAGAGTAGGAGTAAATGAGAAAAATGAAGATGGTAGTAATCAGAGAAGCTCAGTATCATGAAGAGAAGAGAGAAGTAAAGGCATGTAAGAAATTGGGAAAAAAGAGGTGAGTCATGTGGGTACATTCATGAAGCAGGGTCTTAAAGGTAGAGTGGTTGTCTGTAGTATGAACAAAATGAGGCAGGGAGTTCCAGTGGCAAGATAGGGTAAAGGATAGTAGGTGTTTGCCTGGAGGACAAGCAGGCTTGTGCAATTCAAGCAAATTTGGGTTATTGGATCTTAGAAGTCTGTTGGGTAGGTGCATTTTCAAGGAGGAAGTAAGGGAGGGGCAGATGGATGGATTAAAGATGAGTTTATGGGCATGACTAAGTTGAATGTAGGTAAGATGGTTGGCAAGATCAAGCCAATTTAGTTTGTGTAGGGCATTGCCATGGTGGGAGGAGGATTTATAGCTAGCAGGAAACTTAAAAATGTTGTTATAACAGGAGGATAGCTTTGTTTTTAGAGAAGATTGAAGGTTGGTAAGAAGTGGGGCACCATATAGAAGAGAAGGAATGAGGAAAGTGTTAGAGAGTACAAGTTTAGTAGTGGGAATGATATAGCAAATATGGCGGTAGAGTATGCCAAGTTTCCAGCTGGGTTTTCTTTATATTGGTTAGTAGGTGGGTATCATATTTTAACTGTTCATCAATAAGGACTCCTAGAAGCTGTGCATGGGATGCTACCTCAAGAGAGGTATTGTTTTGACTAGTAATGGAGAATAAGTTCTTGTCTATAATGGTACTTTTTGAAGGGGAAATAACATAATTTTACTTTTTGATGCGTTGAGTGATAGGTGGTTGTCTAGCATCCAGTGTTCAGTATAAGAGAAAGCATCCTGAGTTAGTTTTAAGAGAGTAGAGGTGGAAGTGTCAGAGCAGATGATCGTAGAGTCATCTGTGTATTAAATCAGTTTAGCACTAGGAATGTTTTGGTAGAAGTCATTTATGAAAATGTTGAACAGTAGGGGACCCAATATGGAACCCTGGGGTACACCTGTAGGTGTATTAAGGATATAATAAGGTTAATATATAATACTGTGTGCTCCAGCATGGACATGGCCAGTTGATATTGCTCACCACCTTGCTCTGCTAAACTCAAACATCCAACTATACTCATTAAGGATACTTGTGTTGCTACACAGCTAGACTTCTTAACAGCCTACTGCTATTAGTGCTATTAGGTTACTAGCCTTATATAATGTTATGAAGCTATGTGCATAGGCAGGCCTCCCAAGCTGTTGTGCACCACATGGCCTGTTGATGTCATCTACTATAAGTGCCCCAGCACTCTTGTATAAATCAGACTTGTGTCATTGCACTTATATTAAGTACTAGGTTCTGTGGGTCTATATTATAAAGTCAAACTCTTACCTTATCGAATACCTAAACGTCAACCCATCTTCATCGAACCACAAAAACATTGATCATCCAGAAGAGTGAAAGCGTAAATGTTGAATCGTCATAGTTGGCCTTCTGTGGTATAGCTCCATAAGGTAAGTGTGCGATAGTTACAGACCTTAGGGTTAGGGTGAAATGGGGAGCAAGCAGGGTGAACCTGAATCTCTTAGAGCTATAAATCTGGACAAAGCCATATATAAGGGTTGGACAAAGGTCCAAAGATAAGGACAATATTCAAATATTGATTTAAAAAATAAAGAAATGCTGAAGATAGGATAGTGTTGAAATGTGGAGCAAGCAGGGGGAAGAACACAGGGAAATCTTTCATAAACTGTGTGACATTTACCATTGATCGTATGTAATACATCTGCTGCATAACTGACTGTGGAAGCAGGTATTAATGCTTTGTTGCTGGAGGCAGGTTTTACTGGGTTTGAATACAGGTGTAGGTAATACTTTTACAAGTGTCTATGATACTTTTAAGTGCATTTACATAAATTGCTGACATTTACCATTGATGCTCATTACTGCGAGATGCGCACCATCATGCAGTCATTCTTTAAAGAAAAGAAATGGCAGAGATAGGAAAGTGGTGAAAAGGGAATCAAGCAGGGGGGGAAAACAAAGTGAAGGCAGGGCAGAAATGTGCAGGATGGAGGGAGGAAAAAAACATAACTATCCATTTCTTCAGTAGTACAAAATGATTTTATATGTGCAAAATATTACCTCAATTTGCATTATCACCTCCAGAGAGAGGGGTGACCACAACACAATCATGTTGTATAGCCAATTGGACTGAATCAAGTGTGTCAAGAAAACATGTGTGCAACATGGAGAGCTATATATGGGATGAATAGGTGCACACTTTGCTTTGAGAGAGAGAGAGAGAGAGAGAGAGAGAGAGAGAGGAATGTTGGAGAAGGGCTGTAGGTATGTTTGGGTCAGATAAGTTGGGTAGGTGAGAAAGCAAACTGACAGGACATACAAGACACAGAGATGATGAAGGACACAGGATTGAGTGAACACCATGGTTGGGGTGAGGTTGGTGACATTGAGGACCAATGGACATCAAGCTGGGTGACAGTAAAAATGAAGTCCTCATCTACTAGCCTGTCATCACTGTCACCTCACTGTACCAATGGCTGCAGTGCCCAATGTCTGTGTTTCTTCCTGGTGTTTTAAACAAGGATGGAGAGCAGGTGCTCCATCCGGAGTAGATGTGCAGCAACAGTGCATCAGCCCTGGTAGTTCTTCAAGGGTGGCAAAAATCACCACCTCCGCCACTGATCCCAGAGGGAACCACTGGCCTATCCTGTGGTGCCAAACTACCTGGAGGCCCAGGTAGTGCAGGGGCAGCTGTAGGTGTGCTGCTAGGTTGCCTCCCAAAAGTGCTGAGCAGAGGTGTTGTAGCCGGTGGAGTGGGGGCAGGAGGATTCTGTGGAACAGGCCTACCCCACTGTGTTGTGGGGAAAAATAAAGTAAAAGAAAAAAAATTAAAAATAAAATAAAATAAAAAAAAAATAGAGAAGATAAGTTTTGGGTTAGTGAAAAAAGGGATAAGATTAGAAACTTCATATGTGACATACAAAGCATTGGTACAATTATTTGACTCTATTCTGTTACCTTTACTTTTAAGACTACAAACTCCTAACAAATGTACTTATTACTTTTAAGACTACCCAGTTCATAACAGATGCATAGTATAGTAGAGATTGTAGCAAGCAATCCTTGATGGGTGCATATATTGCACATATGCATGCCCACATTATACTGATTACAGTTTACAGCAGGCCATTTGCACCACTGGTATAGAGGTTAGAAGTTACATTGCAATAATGATGAAAACATAACAGTATTGTATATTTGAGAAGTGTGTTTTTTGAACCCACAGTCTCTGACTGCTCTCTAATACTGTACTGTTATTTTGTCCTATCGACAAATGGATGCATGCATAGTTTCCTTTTACAGTTGAGAGATGCATGCTCACTGTTATTTGAGAATATGGAACTGTTGCTTTGTGCTACAGACTATGGCACGTATACTTTCTTCACAGTTGAGATATGCATACTCAGTTTGATACAAATGTATTAAATACTAAATAAGCTGCCTTTAACTTTTAATGCTACAGTAACAGTACTGTTCTGTTGCATGCATACCACATGCTTCTCGCATTCTTGCCAATCTCATGGCATGGGTCCTCACATTCAAAGCTCTCTCCATGGCAGATGTAGAAAAAAACAGTACAGCACAGAATACAGTTATGACTATCAGCTTTTAATTCCTACAAGTAGTCACTGTAATTGATACTTTCACCTGTGGGATGTCTGTGGTCCTAAATTCCTTGATCCATTTGTCAAAGGATATCCCTCGTCCTCTTCCTGAGGATGTTGAAATGGTATCAACTTTGTTCACCAATGAGAGGGATATCTGCAGCACTGGTCAAAGCCCTGGCAACATCATCCCATGCTTCAGTGTTTTATTCTGAGCCTGTATAGCCCCTCTGCAGTAACCGGGGACCATGATGCTTTACTAGGAGTCCAACAAACACTTTGGAATACTGGACACCCCACCTCAGAGCTCAGAAGTGTGCTCCCTCACCACAAACACCAGTCATGACTATCAGAGATCAAGCCCAATGTGGAATAAGGTTTTCCCGCAATTGTATTTTATATCCTGACATTTTGCCTCCAATTCCAGTTATTGCGCACTTACTGGGTGTGAGAGTGTTTGAAAATGTCGCATGATGCTTACCATCGTGAAAACACAGTGCTTGGGAGTATGCAATGGTGAGCAACATTGTCTAGCAATGCCATTTCAGGTTTATTGGATATACAGATCTTTGTGTATGCGTTTTAGGCAAAAGGGCAGGCCATGCCAGCCCACATAGCAGCAATACACTGCCATCAGACTAGTTACATGACATCCCCTATTTTACTACTTTTTGGTCCGGGTACTCTGCTTCCAGTGTTTGTGCTATGTGATGCATCATGCAAGCAGTTGCCAAAAAAAATAAATAAATAAATGAAGAAAAGTAAAGAAAGGGAAAAGCAAATGCTGTGCTGTCATACAGTCCTTGAGCAGAATCTGTGCTATATGTGTCATAGCTCTCAACCTTCCATCTCCAAAATGAGGAACAGTAGGCCCTCATAATGTGGAACAAATGGGCAAAATGTGGAAAATATGCTAATGGCTTACTAATGTCTGAAACTAGGAAGGCTATATGATGGTTAAAATGTGCTGGTTTTAGTTAGACAAAAGATCTTTTAATGAATTAATGTGGTTCATTTTTATTTACCCTGGATATCAGTGCAAAATTTCATAACACTCAATGTGTGACAGACCCTTTCAATGTGAAACTTTATGTAACATGAACTTTTTAAGATCCCAAATGAGGTATGTTCCTCATAATGAGGTACAATTGAGAGGTATGATATGTGTAGTGCTGGTGGTCTTGTTGGCATTTCGAGCAAATTTGCGCATCGGCTCTGCTTGGAATTACACGGAATTGCTATCTGTGTTTGCTTGCAAGCTTTTGAGCCAGCAACCTTACACAGAAATGATATCCACATTGACTGAAGAGGTCTTGCAGCCAGCAGCCCTGTTGTGAGCCTAGAAATGTTGCTTAGGCATGTCGCACCTCATTAATATGTATTGCACGATGCCATGTGATGAGTAACATCAGATCTGTGGTAACAGTCCATGTAGGGTCTGCAACAAGCCTTCATTGTGTTTATTGAATCCTGGGGATTGTCACTTTCAGGCAGGTCCAAAATATATGAGCCCGTTCTCATCTTATTCATGTTTCATGTCTCCAGCACCCATCACTTACATTCAGAAACATTCCCTGTAATCTGGCCAGATGGTAAAATATTTATACATACATTTCTATGTGAAAATTGAAACTTTGTTGCATAACTGGCAGCAAAAGCATCTTTTCATTTCTTCTTTTGTAAAACTTCATATGTAATAGCTTATTCTGAAACTAAATTGTAATGTATTTTTTTAATATCCAGTAAAGCTTAATAGAGACTACTTACCAAATTTCTCTTCACCATTCATTCTTTTCCAGCATTTATTACCTGGCCTGCTATTATTGAACTGTCTTTACTGCCATCTCTTAACCTCCTATATGTCCTATCATGTTCCATTAAATCTGTATTGTGAAGCTCTTATACTGCATCCCATTGAACTTGTCCTTTATGTTCCCACGGCTTAGCATTTCCATTTTCTTCTACAATTTATACTAGTACTTGAAAGGATTTGCATTCTTCCCCATCTCCAAAAATGATTAGTCTGGTGCTATCGGTCCTATAATAGCCAAATGGGATTAGTCCCTTAATCCTATTTGTTTTCCACTACTTTTAAACCAAATAATGAATTGTATTTTGCTTTTCTTTACTGGGAAAGTCTGACTGTGTTAAAAAAACATTTTTTGTGGTGACCTAGGAAGAAAAGCTCCTTAAGACATACCGCACCAGTGTTATTAGCATGGTAAATGTTAACAGATAATTATCTAAATAGAAACAACACATGAAAAATGTTTCCTATATATATTTCCTAAGCAGACAGATACATTTGATTATAGATGAGTAATTGAAGGAATTTAATAACTACTGATGCTATGTACTGGTCACACATGAAAGTAATGCATTTAATAGACTTGTAGTTTTTTATCTTCTTATTTTTCTTCTTATTTACTTATCCTACAGCACGTTTTTAGTCTGTATCATTTGATTATTATTAAGTATAGGATATTGCTGCTTTTGCCAACCTGTGTAATTAATCTCATAGCCTGTTAATCCTAATTATTGTTAAATGAAATATAGTAGCTTGTTTTTTGCTTAATTAATAGCTTTACTGCCTCCCTTAGCCTATCAGATTTCCTTAAGTCTTCACTCTCTCACAAGATCCCCTTACCACCTAACTTTCTCTTCCCTATCCTCATTCCACACCCAATGCTATTCTCATCCTCCTCTAAACTACATTACCTCTTGCTCATTAACTCTTCTTCTCCCTTTGTACTTAGTCCTACTCCTCAACCAGCATTATTGCATCATGATATTACCTTTCATCACTACAGCCATCCTACTTCTCCTATGCCACCTCTGCTTACATAATAATTGAAACCACTGCAACCTTCTGCAATCTTTGTGTTCAATACTTCAATCTCTCAACCACTATACTCATTTAAAATAGCTCCCTCTATCTTTCCAACCACAAACTCCTCCCTTCTTAAACTCAAAATCCCCCATACCACAACCACTTCTAAAACCAAGAAAAATATCACTTCTATCACTACTCACTCCCCATCTCAACTCATCCATCCAACATCCTGCTCCTATCTTTAGACATTCACCCTAATCCAGGCTCAAATTCCCTCCCCTTCACTAAAAACACAACTACTAATCCAAACACTTCTCATCCTAAACTCCCCAATAAACATTTATCACTATAGTCTATGAATATCCAAAGCATACTTAACAAAGTTAGTGAATTCATAGTTGGATGGCCCACCACTGTCCTGATATAATAACACTCACCAAAATATGGCTGAAACCTCACATCTCTGACAAAAAATCCCCCCAGATTGCAACATCCTATGTCTAGACAGATTAAAGAAAACAGGTGGTGGAGTTGCTATAATTCATATCAACCAGCTCCCTCTTACCCCATTAGCAAACACTTCCACTTTATTTTCTCCTGCTGAACTTCTGATTGCCAACTGCAAAATTAATGCCCAAAATAAACTACCTGTAGCTACAATATACATACCTCATGGTGACAACATCACCACTTTACTAGAACATATCCTATACTGGCTCACACAAATATACCAATAAAACCATTCTCCTTGGTGACTTCAACATAAATTGGCCATCACTGTCCTCTGGCCATTGTAGCTCCTCTATTAATTTACATGGCTTCTCCCAACTAATCTCCACTCCTACCCATACTAATAAACAAAACAACTCCTGTTCTCTTATTGACTGGATACTAATCCACACAAATATCACTACACTGAATTACTATCTGACTCACTAAGTGACCATTCTCCAATTAAAGTGCTTAGACTCTCGCCTCACCACAACCGATCACAGAAATACATAGAATGTAACAAACTCTCCAACTTCCATCCTGATATCGTCAACAACATTCTCTCTGCAATAACCTTGTCCTTTCTAACTCAGCTACCTCTAGATGATGCTGTACAAAAATTCAACTCCATATACCTAACCATTCTTAATTCCCTTGCCCCTCTATGAACTGCAAAAGATAAATCCCTTACTTCCCCCTGGTTAACACAAACTATACACTCTCTAATGCACAAAAGGGACATGGCATGGAAAATCTGGTCCAAAACAAAATCCCCTCCACATCTTCAGAGTTATAAAGAACCTTACCAAAAATACATCATCAAAGATAAAAAGAACTTTTACAACTAACCTCAAACCTCACACATGACCAACCTAAAAATTTTTGGAACTTCATCAACCAAATACTACACCCAGGGAACCCCTCAACTCCTAATATCTGCCCAAACAATATGTGAATAGAAATATCATCCATATTAAAAATCTACTTCATAAAATCCATCAGCAAACTGATGCAAACATCTAACTCGAATTCCAAATCCTTCAAAGCCCCCGGGCCTGTGGAAAATATGGCCCAGACTGCAGAATCCTTTATAAATGCATTCTATGAACACCTTCAGGAATGCATGGATCATGCAATCCCAAATAAAACCAAGACCCAATCCTCCAAAGGCAGACGTCCTGTCTGGTGGACCCCAGCCATAAACAAACTACACAATAGAAGAAGGAAGCTACTACATGATAGAGCAAAATCCCAAAAAGGGAAGGCATCTCTGATCAGTATTAGCAAAAAACTAAGGGCTCTCATAAAATCGTCTAAGGCCAGCTTCGAGAGAAAAATTGCACAGGACACTAAGGATAATCACAAGGCTTTCTTTAGTTATGTTAGGAACCTGGGTGGGAATTCCCAGATATACTCAGAATTAGTCCAAAATGACAAAAAATACACCGAACCCACAGACATTGCCAACATCCTAGCTGACAGGTTCAGTGCAAACTCCCCCCCTCCCCACCAAAAGGGCAAATATCTATCCCAGCAGAGTGCTGCCCCCTTGACATCTCAGATGCTCAGGTAAGAGCCGACCTCTCCAAAGCAAAAAACACAGCATCAATGGGACCAGACGGTGTCCCGGGCTGCATCCTACATGAACTCCAAGAAGAGCTAAACCCAAACATAAAACTACTGTTCAATCTCAGCCTTACTACAGGATATGTACCCAAAGAGTGGCGTACAGCAACAGTGGTCCCTCTCCACAAAGGTGGTGCCTCAACGAACCCTGGAAACTATCGCCCCATAAGCCTGACTAGCTTGGTCTGCAAAGTTATGGAAAGGATCATCATGGACCTCATAAATAAAGATATTGGGGACCTACAGACATTGGATCCTACCCAGTTCGGCTTTGTTAAGGGCAGATCCTACCTCTTAAACCTGGTCAACTTCTTTGAAACAGTCACCAAGGCCATTGACGAAGGGAAGGTGGTCCACACAGCCTACCTGGACCTCGCAAAAGCCTTTGATACAATACCCCACTTGGGCATTATAGATAAGCTCACCAGCTTAAATATAAACCCCTATGTCACTAGATGGGTTGCAAACTGGCTCTAGGACAAAACCCACATGGTTAGAAATGCTGGAGCCATGTCAGACTCCAAACCAGTTACAAGTGGCATCCCACAAGGCTCAGTCCTGGGACCTCTCTTGTTCGGTATATATTTATCGGAGGTACAGGCCAACACAGAAGGACTGTGGCTGACCAAGTTCGCATATGACTGCAAACTGGGCACCATAATCGACTCTCCAGCCGACACAAGCATCCTCCAAAAGGGCCTCATAGAAACAGACAACTGGTGCCAGAGTCATGGCCTCAAGCTAAACGCCAAAAAGTGTATAGTCATCCCCTTTGGCAAAAACAAAGTGCCTACAAATTACCACATAGGTGGTAATCCATTAAGTACAGAAGAAGTAATTAGGGACCTGGGGACCCAAGTTGATAGCAATCTCTCATTTGACAACCACGTGGCCAAAGTGGTTAGAAAAACATTTTATATAGCCCACCTAATCATGAAGGGATTCACATCTTGATTAGGGGAGGTCATCATGCCTCTTTACTCATCCCTCATCAGGCCCATAATGGAGTACAATGCCCCTTTTGGGATGTACCTTACCAAACACCTGCAGCAACTGGAAAGACCCCAAAAGTACCTCACCAAGAGGATCAAAGGGCTCAAACAGATGCCATATGCTGCCCGGTTAAAGAAACTCTAGCTCTACTCAGTGGCATACCGCCTGCTCAGAGGCGACCTGTGCCTGACGTATAAAGCCATGTCCAACCTGGAATTAAGGGACATGCTGCACCTCAAAAAATCCAAATCCCATCGAGCTACACGCTCGAGAGACTTGAACCTCAGCACTGAAATAAATAGGACATGCTGGAGGGACAGATTCATAACCCAGAGGCTCCCTTCACTCTGGAATAAAATCCCAGTCCAGGTTAGGCAGAGTCCCTCATTGACTCTCTTCAAGAGGAATCTTGATGAGTGGATGGGAGACCATAGGTTTACCCCAGGTATCACTTCTGTGTCACTGTTAGACAGAGGCACAGTATACTAACCTCAAAAAAGGGCATAGCAAAATTAATTTAAAATGGGTGGCGAAAGCCAAACATACTCTGGCTAGGCTTATAAATGCCCTAGGGCAGATAGCCTAGTATGTACCTATGAACCTATGAACCTATGAACACTGTCAACCTTCTAGGCATCCCTACCTCCTATAAATACAAAAATATGTTCTCCCTTAAACCAGTACCTACCAGCTATATTAAATGCCTACTTCTCAAATTTTAACCCTGCTTCTCTTCAGCTGACAACCTACCTCTACTCTTTCTCAGGTCAGCTGCTAACTCACTAGCCTTTCCAGTCTCTCTTCTTATGAACTGCTGTATAGCGGAATCCAAAGTACCCTCTACCTGGAAACAATTCTATACCATACCCATCCACAAAGGCGATATGTGCACTGAACTTGCTAAGTTCAGGCCAATAGCAATCCTATCCCCTCTCCAAAATATTAGAGAAATGTGTGCATAAACAAATTCTGGACTACCTAATACAAGAAAAATTAATAATATCCACACAACATGTTTTTCACCCCAGCCATAGTACTTCAACAGCCCTCATCTCCTTCACCAATAATCTCACTTGCCAGAGACCACAACAAATTGATCTCCTATCTATTACTATACCTCTCTAAAGCATTTGACACAGTCTCCCACCCTATGCTGCTGGCCAAACTTGCTCACCTAAATCTTTCTCGCTCAACTATATCCTGGTTTTCCAATTGGCTCACTGACAGACAGCAATCTGTTAAATGGTTTTCCACACTATACTCTGCTCTCCCCATCAAGATAGGAGTTTCTCAAGGATCAATATTATGTCCACTACTTTTCAATATCTTTGCCAGTCTCCTCTATACATTGTGTCTGTAATCATCACTCCTACAATATGCTGATTCCTACACAACATAGCTGATAAGCTCTCTGAACTGAACACCCTAGCAGAAAAATCCTTCAAATCTATTGAAAACTGGCTCTCCAACAATGAATTAATCACAATACTTCCATCACATCTGAAACACATACTAAGTTTTTGGTGGTCACCATAGATGACCAACTCAAATTTGACCATCATGTGCTCAATTGCATCAAGAAAACCATCCAAAAACTTGGATTGGTCTACAGGAACAAAAACTATTATCTAATAAGGCTAGGATCTCTCTTTCTCATGCCTACCTTCTCCCTCGTCTTTTCTACAGCTCACAAATCCTCACCAACCTTCTGACCTCTCTCTTAACAAAACTAGAAACCACTTATAATAAAGTTGCCAGATTTGCTGCTAACCAAACCAATAAATCTCACTGTCTTTTCCTCAACACCTTAAACTGGTTAGAATTTCCCACCAACTACTTCTCTCACAGCTGAAGGTCATACATTCCATTCTTTATAAGCCCTCCTTCTGTCCAGATATCTCCTCACTTGTATCCCCTACACCCATAGGACTCTCAGAAGCACTGACCAAAATCTGTTACAAATTTACAAGCCAAGAGCACAACAGGACAAAATCTGCACAGCTATTCTCCCTCCCTCCCTTTCCTGGAAAAAACTTTCCCTGGCTATTAGAATTATAAACCACCCTCACCAATTCAAAACTACTCTCAAAAACTTTCTAAACAACTCCTGGACCTGTCACTGTAAACACCATCCATGAACTTACTAGTCACACCTTTTCACCAACCCTAACAACCCATCTGACCCTACTACATAACCTCCCTTCTAACTCATCTCTCTCTCTCTCTCTCTAACTGTTCTCTGCTCAGCCTCCCACCCTCCCCACATCCTAACTAGCAAATCCCCAGCCCCTTTGGCATATCTGCTTTTATGCTTTCTTATTCTCCCTTGACAACAAAATGCCAGTCCACTCATACTTCTATTTATTGCATAGAAAACACTTTAAATGCTACCATTTTCTCTAAACTCTCTCATCATATTCAATGCACAACCTGTATAAATGAATTCACATTACTTTTCTTTTGCTGTGTATAATGAAAATACCCTATAAATAATTAACTCTAACTGCTTTTCATTGCCTAATCAAATTAATTTTATACTAACTTGCAATTCAAAAGACAGTACATTTTAAATTTTAAAGTACGGTTTTACTACTCTACGTATTATACTATTGTATATTGTAAGTTTTGTATATTGTTGAGGAGCTTTTCTCTCTGGGCCTCCATTGAAAAGGGGCATTGGCTCAGTGGGACTAACCTGATCAACAATTGTCAAATAAATAAATAATAAATAAAAGGCCCTCTACAGATTCTGTAAAACATTCACTCTATTCCTATCTTTTTCTGTAAATCTTTCTAACCCTCTCCCTATTAAATTCATCAACATTTTTCCTGCATGAGTTATATGAATTTACTGCGCACAGATGATGTAGCTTTAACAGTATCAGTTCTATACACAGCTTTTGGTCAGGGCCTCACAGCTTCTTCAGCAACAGTATTCTTTTCAAACTCACCCTCAGATTCTGTCTCACACAACTACAATTTTTAAATCATTTCTTTATTAAATGTACTAGTTCCTTTGGCATAGGGCCTAAGAAAGCCTGGATTGAACACAAAATACGGGGGAGAATTAATGTTTACAAAGCCACTCCAGGTCTAGATATAATTGATTATATTTCTGGAAAATAATCTCCCCCTTTTGTCTCATAAACTGATATGTGATGTCAGATGACTTACATAAGGTATCAGATAACCACAAACCCAAATACTTCAATTGATTATACTCTCTGGTGAAGGGTTTGCCAAAAAGTGGTTGCCCGAGAGGAGAATGCATGTCAAGTTTGGTTCTAAGTGTAATGAGAGTTGGAGCGGCTTGTGAGTACTGTTCCAGGTTGTATGAGGAGGATATTAATGAAGTCTAGCTGCAAGGGGAGAAAACGCATGGAGCTGGAGTATTTTGTATTGTTATATTCCTAAAAGTAGATTAGATCTTTCTTTTATCGGAAGCCATTTGAATTTTCTAGGTTGATACAGTCATGCTGATAGAGGGAGGACTTTGTAATACATTTGCAGATACTGTTGTTGACTGCCTGAAGTGTGGTGGTGTTTTTCTGGGAGGTGGACATGGTGGAAATAGGATATACATTTTCTACCTGTGAGAGTAGAAGCTAGGCTAGGGATTAAGGGATTGGCTAATCACTAAAGGCATGGCAACGTAATTAGTGAAAGGGGATGGGAGTAGTTAAGGAAGTGAGGTAAGGAAGGGTGGGACTCAGGACGGGTTTAAGTATAGGGAGCTAAAGGAAGTAGTTACATTTGGTGTGAGTTGGTCCCTCCCACCCTCCCTTTTTTGCTGGAGGAAGATTTGGTTGGTTTGAGCGGAGAGGCGGAGAAGAGGGACAGGTTCATCCTCTTCTGTTGCCCCTCTAAGGATGTGGTTTGATTTGGCCAATGGTTTTGTATGGTGGAAGGTGAGCAGGTACCCTGCCTATTATTTGGGGGGGGTGAGTAGGCACACTGCCCCAGTGGAGGGGAGATTTTAGGGTGAGCAGGTAGACTTCCCTGAGGCGTTCGAGCAGGGTGAGTTGTTATGAGGATCATTGTGGTTGACGGCAATTGATATTGTTTATATGTTTGAAGTTCATGTATGATAATATATAATAAAGGTTGTCAAATGGCTTTCCATGTCCAGAGTAGTTTGTTCAAAGGGGGGCCAGAACAAAGGCTTTTAGCCAAAGTAAGAATAAGCACTCTAAGATAATGCTGAATAAATCACAAGCCTTTAGGTCTGCATTCATCCATTTCTGGAAGGAACTGGACAGGCCTCTGTCTAGTGGGGCCAGTGGAACTGATTTCAGCAAAAAACTTATAGTTCCCAACTTTGCAGCCCATTCTAGGTCTCCATAATAGGGATACTAACTGTTCTTTTAGCACATCGGACTCCACAGTGACCAGAATTAGGACTTCACTGTGACCAGAATAGGTTGAGATCTCTCACTATCTGCTGGTACTCCTGATGCAAGCACTATGTGCACCTTTTGTGTAGCAAACTCACTCTCCATGAAGATGGACCGTTTTGCCAAATGCAGCTGTGCAACCTGGTAGAATTAGGCACCTCTGTCTTCTCTGGCACTAAAATAACTGTCATTTTCCCAGATGTGTTCTTTCCCCCAGATAGATTTGTTTTTCTCTCAGCTGCTCTGCTTTAGCTAACACACTTGTCTCTCTCTTCTGCAAGCTTTTATCAGCCTGCTCAGGATTCCCAGCTGCACATGAATGATCAGAAAGAAAAGCACCAACATCTAACTTTCTTGCAAAGTCCTGGACATACATATGTCAGTTTTGATACAGACATTTTCTAATTCCTTTTCACTATCCTGCAATATTTTATCTAGTGCAGTCAGTAAATCACTGAGCTGTAAAATTATTGATACTGCAGGCCTTGTCTTTACTTGCAGATTTAGCAACTGTGGCCATGCAGTTACCAGTTATCTCAGACAGATGCTGCTGGAACTTGCCTATTTTCTGTTTCTTTTACCCTTGCTGATAATTGAAGGCATTCACCTGACTGACCCCACTTGGATCCAACAAGATGGAAGGTGGAACCACCAGGAGACATTGTCACCATGCAGAAAACCGCCACTTCTTGCAGGGATGTATGTGTATATAGCCAAAGTACTGTTCCTAAGAACCCACAATACAGGGCTGCTGTCATAATGGGAGGAGGGGGCAGCCTGTTTTCTGTTACTTAGTGTATGTTCAGTGAACTAAAAAGCTGCAGTCAACACTGATGGCCTAGCTTACGCATGACTTACGATGCAGAATGAATAAGTGTTTTGGAATGTAATTGGCCATCATCTCTGATGATACTGCTCCTTTCCTTGGCCTCCTAGGTACTTTACTGACCATGTTGCAGTTCATATCTCTAGTCCTATGTTGCTTTACTAGTAACTGAACACTATACAGTGATTTCTGACTTGTTCTGTTAGGGATTGCCAAACTGTCTTCTCATTTGTAAGTGATATGTCTACGCTCTTTCTCAGCATTTTTTTGCAACTATTGTTGTAATTCAGAAGTGTACAATCCTGATGTACACTTAATCCTGAATAATATGTAGATGTAATTACTTTGATCATTATGATACTGACTATGACGATTCCAAGATGGTGGTCGTCTAATGTGCAGCTTATGCACAGAGCTCCCTACCTCAATTACATCTTCTAAGATTTTTCTATACTTTAAAGAGTTCGTGGTCGTGTTTCTAAACAAAAAAGATCCACTTTACTATTATTACTTCGGGTTTTTCATCATTTTACTACCTGCAAGATTCAAATACAACCTTTAAATTCTACAGCTCTTCCACAGTGCCATAGCCACGTGCATCCAAAGGGCCTGATTTCATCTCCTGCACTCCTAATTCCAAATGGCTAAGCAGATAAGTATGGCAAATGAACCTGTCATAATGGAGACACAAACAACAAAAGCAAAATCTTCAGCAATATTTTCTCCAGAAAGAGAGGTTCTCTCTAAAAGACAGAGAATAAATAAACAAAGTACGGAGTCTAATAAAATCAGTGCTAAAACTAAGGATGATTCCAACTTCCACATGGATGAGCTGAAACAGGCCCTTCAACCCATTCATTCTGCCATACAAAGTTTTTCGGAACAACTTTCTAATCTGGGAAAATCTATTAATCAAGTTGTAGACAGAGTAGTCACCCTCGAACAAAAAACCCAAACTAACGAATTTCAAATACAGTCCTTATCTGATGAGTTGCGCACCAAAACAGCTTCTATAACAGATCTACAACTAAAACTAACAGACCTTGAGGCAAGAAGTAGACGCAACAATATCTTAATTAGAGGTCTCCCTGAGAACTATAAAAATCAAGGTTTACTCAATATTGCTAAGTAGATATTTGAGTCATTACTGCGCTTGGATGGAGATACTTCTGAAATAACTATTGAGAGAGCTCACCATGCCTTACACAAACGTCAAGACTCCTCAACACCCCATCAAGTTTACACAAGGCTACTTAACTTTCAGGTCGCTCAAAAGATACTGAACTCGGCTAAAAATCACAAAACCTTCATGTGGAATAACCATAAAATCTCCTTCTCTCAAGACTTACCCCTTTCCATCAAAGAAAGCAGACAAAAATTAGCTCCGTTTTGCACAGATCTTATCAAAAGGAATATCAGATTCCAAATGTGCTTTCTGAACACCTTGATCTTTTTCAACAGTGATATTAAATACACAGTAACCTCCCCAATCGAGGCAAAAGAAGCTTTTCTTAAAGCCTTCAGTAAGGCTTCTGAGTCTTAATCCACTATTCATGTAAGCACTTTAGCTTACGAATCTCTACAAGATCTGCTTACTTACCGGGTGAATTAATGACAGCTCCGTTCACTAATCCAGCGTCTATATTACTCCACTTTTATTATTAACTCTGTTTAATTGTTTTTTTGTCTTTCAGAGCAGCTACCCGAGTAAAGCAAGGAACCTTTGGGCCACGAGCTGTTTCCAGTGGGTCATCCTTAGCTTGTGACTCACAGGTGTTCACGTATAATAGACTTTGCCTCTGTTAATTGCGCTTAGGTTCATAGGTTCATACTAGGCTATCTGCCCTAGGGCATTTATAAGCCTAGCCAGAATTGTGTGGCTTTCACCACCCCTTAGGTTGAAGAATACTATACCCATTAGTTTGCCGTGCCTCTGTCCAACAGTGATACAGAGATGATCCCAGGGGTAAACCTACGATCTCCCATCCACTGGTCAAGATTCCTCTTGAACAGAGCCAGCGAGGTGCTCTGTCTCACATGGACCGGGATTCTGTTCCACAGCATAGGGAGTCTCTGGGTGATGAATCTGTCCCTCCAGCATGTCCTATTTATATCCGTGTTGAGGTTTAAGTCTCTTGCTCTTGTGGCTCTGGTGGATTTGGATTTTTTGAGGTGGAGCATGTCCATTAATTCCGGGTTGGACATGGCCTTGTATGTCAGGCACAGGTCACCTCTGAACAGACGGTATGTGACTGAATAGAGCTGGAGTTTCTTCAGTCGGGCAGCATATGGCATATTTTGAGCCCCTTTATCCTTTTGGTGAGGAACTTTTGGGGTCTTTCCAATTGCTGCAGGTGTCGGGTAAGATACATTCGGAATGGGGCATTGTACTCAATCATTGGTCTGATAAGTGAAGAGTACAGGGGAACAATGACCTCCCTTGATCTGGATGTGAATCCCTTCATAATCAGGTGGGCAATGTAGAAGGTCCTCCTAACCACTTTGGCAATGTGAGTGTCAAAAGAAAGGTTACTGTCAACTTGGGTCCCCAGGTCCCTGATAACCTCTTCTGTGCTTAATGGATTGCCACCTATGTGGTAACTTGGGGTTACCTTGTTTTTACCAAAGGGTATGACTATACATTTTTGGCGTTTAGCTTAAGGCCGTGGCTCTGGCACCAGTTATCCATTTCTATGAGACCTCTCTGAAGGATGTCTGTGTCTGATGGATTTTCAACTATGGCCCAGTTTGCAGTCATCTGCAAACTTTGTCAGCCACAATCCTCCTATGTTTGCCTGCACTTCTGAAAAGTAGATGCTGAACAAGAGGGGCCCAGGACTGAGCCCTGTGGGACACCGCTTGTGACCGGCTTGAGTCTGACATGGCACCAGCAACTCTAACCCTGTGGGTTCTGTCCTTGAGCCAGTTTGCAACCCATCTTGTGACATATGGGTTTACATTTAAGCTGGTGAGCTTTTCTATGATACCTGAGTGGGGTATTGTGTTGAAAGCTTTTGCAAGGTCAAGGTAGGCTGTGTGAACTGCCTTACCCTCATCAATGGCCTTGGTGACTGTTTCAAAAAAGTCGACCAAGTTCAAAAGGCATGATCTGCCCTTGACAAAGCCGAATTGGGTAGGATCCAATGTCTGTAGGTCCCCTATGTCTTTATTTATGAGTTCCATTATGATCCTCTCCATAGCTTTGCAGACCAGGCTTGTTAAGCTTATGGGGCAGTAATTACCAGGGTCTGTAGAAGCACCGCCTTTGTGGAGTGGGACCACAGTTGCCGTACGCCAATCTTTGGGTACGTATCCTGTGGTAAGGCTAAGATTAAACAGCAGCCTTATGTGTGGGTTTAGTTCCTCATTGAGTTCGTGTAGCACACAGCTGGGGACACCATCCGTTCCCATTGATGCTGTGTTTTTAGCTTTAGAGAGAGCAGCTGTCAACTGGGCATTTGAGATGATTGGGAGGCTACACTCTGCTGGGATAGATATTTCTCTTTTTGGGGGGGGGGGGAGAAATTTGCACTGAACCTGTCTGCCAGTATGTTTGCAATGTCTGTGGGTTCAGTGATTTTTGTATCATTTTAGACTAATTCTGAGCATATCTGGGAGTTTCCACCCAGATTTCTAACATAGCTAAAGAAGGCCTTATGATTGTCTTTTGAGTCCTTGGCGATTTTTCTCTCAAAGTTGGCCTTGGATGATTTTATGAGTGATCGTAGTTTTTTACTAGTATTGATCAGAGATGTCTTCCCTTTTAGGGATTTTGCTCTATCTTGTAGTAGCTTTCTCCTCTTGTTGTAAAGTTTGTTTATGGCTGGGGTCCACCAGATCGGGTGCTTGCCTTTGGTGAAAGGGTCTTGATTTTATTTGGGATTGCTTGATCCATGCAATCCTGGAGGTGCTCGTAGAAAGCATTTGTAAGGGATTCAGCAGCTTGGGTTGGGGTTTCCAATGGCTCAGGGGCCTTGAAGGATACCACACCAGTCTTAAGAAGTGTGAAGTTGGCTTTTGAGAAGTTCTTCACTGTGGTCTTTTTTGTTGGGGGTGGGGGCGGGATGTGGATCTCCAGTGAGATTAGTTTATGGTCTGATCTCACCAATGAGGGATATACTTCTGGTGTGGAGCATTTTGCCCCCATGTTTGTGATGATCAGGTCTAGTATATTTTCACCTCTTGTGGGAATGGTGACAAGTTGTTCCATAGCATTTGAGTTTATGAACTCCAGGAACCTTTGGGCTAGGGTATTGGGGCTTGAGTAATGTTCCCAGTCTATGTTTGGGTAGTTGAAGTCACCCAATATGATGGTGTTTGGAGAGATATTTATACTCTCCAGTGTCTTCAGGAAGGCTGTGTGGGGTTCCTGAGTTTGAGAGGGTGGCCTGTAACATGCTACAAACTGTAGAGCAGTTTTGCCTATGGTTAATTGCACCTGAATGGTCTCTGATGCTCCGTGAGTTGCCACCAGCCTGGAGGTGTGGGTATCCTTGATGAATGTGGATACACCCCCTCCTTTTGTGGTACGGTCCGGGTTTTGGGGCCAGAACGCATGATATGAGGTAAAACCTGATAGTGCCGGGGTGCTCTCAGGAGCCTTGAACCAGGTTTCAGTCACAGCACAGACATCGATGTTCTCCATACTGAGGAGGGCTTCGAGGGCGTGCATCTTGAGATTTAGATTTCTGGCATTGAGCAGCATTACCCTTAGTTTTTTTCCATTATTGTTTTCTAGGGCGGTGGGTTTAGAATCTGAGCCTTGTCTAAAAAAGGCACTGTGGGGGTGGCAAGAGCCTTTGCCAATATCCGGAAACCCAGGGGTGACAGGTGCAAGCCGTCCCTTGTGAAGCAGAGTGGCTTGTCAAGCATGTCATTCCAGGCAGACAGACATTGGATCCCCTTAGAATGACACCAGAAATTAAGCCAATTATTAAAACTGATCATTTTGTCTCTGTATTGTGGCATCATTCTTGGTGAAGGTAGGATACTGCTCAGCGTCAGGGTCATACCAGCCTGGGCTACATAATCTGAGAGTTCCTCTATGTCTCTTTTCATGTAGTCCAGGGAGGTACGTCTCAGGTCATTCACACCGGCATGGACAATGACTGAGTCATACTTGTACTTGCTGTGGAGTGACCTGAGTGCTTGTGTTATGTGGTGGATTCTAGTGCCCGACAGGCAGCTTACTGTGACCCTCTCCTTGTTCAGTCTGGTGAGTGGGACATCAGTGTGTCTGACTATGGAGTCACCTATGACAAGTGTGTCTGGCATTGTGTTTGGCCTTAAGGGCTGTGACTGATTTGCACACTGACTTTGTGATATATGTGTTGCTTGTTTTATGTCATGAGGTGGCAGTTATTTGGGTGTCTGCTTTGGAGGCCTCTGCTGTTTTGGTAGATTTTTGATCAGTGCCTCCGAGTATGTCTTTGTGTGTTTATGTGTTTGATTTGTAGTTGTGATAGTTCTATGTGAGACTGGGTTTATGGTGTGTGTGGTTACCTTCTCCTCCTGTCTGGTTTTGCCAGTCCTGAGTTGAGAGAGCTCAGCCTCCAGTTTGGCTATATAGTTGCATCTCTCGCATGTATTTGTGTTTTGTGGGAGGAGGAGGAGAGGGTTGTCTGTGTACATGAGGCAATTGTAACAGTGCCTCAATATTCTCAGATTCACCAGCTGAGCAGGAGAGGACGCTAGCAACTGACCCTTTGACATGCTAGAAGAAATGAAAAAGTTTGCTGTGTAACTGAGACAGAAAGGACCTATAGGGAAGTGGGTATTCAAGGGGGTTTTAAGCTAGTGAAGTACTTTGTATAATATAGAAGTGCTTTACCTGACTAAAAAATGCTTTAGGAACAAGTGCTGAGCTTTACAGATAGAGAATAGACTGTTTAGATTACAAGTAGAGCAGTTCCAGAAGAGAAGACTTTACAGAGCCAGAATTAGTTTAACCTTGTTTAACCGGCGCTGCCCGATGATGCTCTAGTGGCAACTCCGCACTAAATGCAGAAAAGGCAATAAGTCAGTAGTACAGGCTAGCACACTTTAGTGGACAGCCAAACAATTAAATTAAACAGCAAACAAACACTTTTCGACTTGAATTAGACTAATTTTGACTAAAATGTACTTTTAAGTGCAGATAATAAAAAATGCAGTAAATAACTATGAAAACAGTTAAAGCTTGCTCTAGGTAAGCAGTAGAAGGTAAAACAAACATAAAAAACAGCAGGATACTTAATCAGGAAAGCAGTCGCTTTTTTTCAGTTCTCTGTAGCCAGGAAGACTCAACAGGACCACGTGGAGCTGTGTCTGAGCAATATGGCTTCAAAAAATGCCAGAGGCAGATTTTAACCAGGGAACTTCAAAAGAGCTAGAAATGGTCCAAAATGACCAATTACTACAGCTTCTTGTGCTGAGGTCACTTCCCTCAAGGCCAGGTAGGCTATTCAAGGCTCCCCACTCCCACTGGTGAGCTAAGAAACTTCCTTCTATCCAAGTAAGGCAATGGACAACACAGGAACTACAACACAGCCCAGGATACAGCAAGGCCTGTAAACTGGTCTAACTAGTTTAGGAGAGGCAGAAAAGAAGGAATATTTTTTGTTTTTGGTTTTAAATAGAAACACACAGAAATGCAGAAAAGGCAATAAGTCAGTAGTACAGGCTAGCACACTTTAGTGGGCAGCCAAACAATTAAATTAAACAGCAAACAAACACTTTTCGACTTGAATTAGACTAATTTCGACTAAAATGTACTTTTAAGTGCAGATAATAAAAATGCAGTAAATAACTATGAAAACAGTTAAAGCTTGCTCTAGGTAAGCAGTAGAAGGTAAAACAAATAAAAAAAAAGCAGGATACTTAATCAGGAAAGTAGTCACTTTTTTCAGTTCTCTGTAGCCAGGAAGACTCAACAGGACCACGTGGAGCTGTGTCTGAGCAATATGGCTTCAAAAAAATGCCAGAGGCAGATTTTAACCAGGGAATTTCAAAAGAGCTAGAAATGGTCCAAAATGACCAATTACTACAGCTTCTTGTGCTGAGGTCACTTCCCTCAAGGACAGGTAGGCTATTCAAGGCTCCCCACTCCAACTGGTGAGCTAAGAAACTTCCTTCTATCCAAGTAAGGCAATGGACAACACAGGAACTACAACACAGCCCAGGATACAGCAAGGCCTGTAAACTGGTCTAACTAGTTTAGGAGAGGCAGGAAAACAAGTGCTTGGTGTAATATCTGTGTCCTGGATACAAGTTCATGCTCCCTGCTAGCCTGCCTGAACCTATTCTCGCAAAAATCATTTTCTGAAGTCGGGAAATTATATTCACGATGAGCGGAGGCTGTATCAAACAGGTAACTCTGCTTTATATAGGTCAACGAACTTGAGACCAGCTTTGTCTTACAAATGTACACTAATTCCTATAGCGGACATCCGAGAAGGGCCTATTGTGAATAGATAACTCTTGCTTATTTAGAGGAAAATTTGATTGAAAAGTTGGTGTCTTAAACATTCCTATGGTTATTTACAATGCTTATTAGATAACCCGACGGTCATATTGTTATGTACCATTTTTGTTTTTTTTTTATAACATTTTGTGATGCTAACAGTTCTTATAGTAATACCTGCCTATATAAATACTTGACTTAGCAATATTTTTCACCTAGCTCTTAATCTAGGAGATATCAGGCACAATTACAGTTAAACTATGCAATGTTAGTGTTGACTGCTCTGAGAGTCAAATGTAAACATTGATCCTTTGTGTGTGGTCATTGGTTAATATTATTACAAGTGGTTAAAATGCACAACCTACTAAATTTCTATAGCTTTGATGTAATGATATGTGTATCAATTATACATTCGAGAACTTAACATATTTTAAGATGTTATGCAACAGATTTTTGCATTGTCTGTTTAATTCAAGGTTTCATAAGAGCAGATTCAGAATGTATAAGAATTGTAACTATGGGTCTTACAGGCCCCCTAATATTATATATATGATAGTTAAAATGAGCAGGTTTGCTAATATATGTGAATTCTACCTTGCTGTTTTGTGAATGTCTTTTTTCTACCATTCATAGCTTACTTTATTATCTTTTGATGTAAACATAGTTAATCAAACTCTCCTCTTTCCTCTGCTACATAGACCATGTAACTCTTTAGTTTCCTTGGGACTCTTTCTCTATTTACCTGTCTATATAAATCTCCTCTCTAATGTCCTATTTATCTCTTAGTATATAATGATTACTTTTATATTCGTATTCATCTGAACTTTGTTTACACACCTCTTACTTGAATCTTTCATGATATATTCTCTACCTTCATTACTCTTTACTTTTTTTTATGTTACCTTAGCAACCATAACTAAAGAGTCTTCAACTAACAATTAATAGACTGTCTCCTTTTCCTTTTTAACTATCTTTAGGATTCTATCTGTCCTGTCTTACTTATTTTGATTACTACTCAGTTATGGAGGCTCATTAGTGCATTGTAGTAGTGCTCTAAGATGGTGGTCTTTTGGATGAACATTTCTGTGTACATATGTATAGTAATGTTATGTTCACCTTATGTTTGGTTTTGTACTTCTTCACCTAAGGGGTCTGGGTGGGTAGGCACCGGGGTTAGTCAGAAGGAGTACTATGCTACCTTTACCTTTATGTGTAAATTTCTTGTAACTACAGTTTTGAAGTGGATCTCCGATTTCTCTTACTACTTAAATTTTAGTGCCGGTTCTTTCCAACACTTGTTGTCCTCTCCATATTTGCTACTAAATATTCAAGCGTACAACATTCCCTTTAACCCTGTTAGGCCTCAACTTACATGAGTTGATCTATTGATTCTTGGAACATTACAGGCTTACAAAATAGTGCTAAGAAAAAATTGCTACTCCACCTTGTTTTTAAATCCCAGGCTAGTATTTGTTTCTTACAGGAAACACACTTGCTCAAGGAAGAATGGGAGAAAGAAACCAACAGAAAATGGATTAGGGATATCATAGCTGCTGGAGACAGCTCCAACTCTAAGGGAGTGGCCATTATAATTAAGAAACAATTTCAGGGAGTAATTAATGAGGTTAAATCTGATAAATATGGTAGATGATGTTATTTTACATCTCTACTCCCAGGCTCATCCAAACCAGTTCTATTTTGAATATATATGGACCATGCTCTCAACAACAATTGTTTATTTTGGAAATCTATAACATCCTTTATTCATTCCAAAACTACTTATTCATAATAGGTGGGGATTGGAATGCTGTAATAGATCCCAGTTTGGATCGCACCAGTAACGCTTCCTCATATAACTTCCAAGCCTCTGTAGCCCTAGGGGAACTTATCTCAGACTTTAACCTCATTGACGCTATTGCATTTAGCAATATCTCGACCATAGAAAATCTATACACTTTCTATTCCAATTGCCATAAATCTTGGTCACGGCTAGACTTCTTTTTAATCTCAGACCCACTTTCTAAATTTAAAAGTACCTTTAGTGCTGAACCCCGATTTCTTTCAGATCATTCAAAGATCTCCTTCAAAATTAGCTTCACGCCCTCAACTCCCACTTATGCTAATTGGACCCTTAACAATAACTTATTATATAACAAAGAAATATTAAACAAAATCAATGCCATGTTATCTGACCTAGACATTAATCTTAAGACGTCCCAAATTCCTCCAGATATCCAATGGGCGGCTTGTAAAGCTGAATTAAGAGGCTTTTTGATTAATAAAGCCTCCTTTCTTAAAAAAACTTAATAAAAAAAGAGAAACTAATCTGACCTTAAGACTATCCTCTCTAGAAAGGAGGCAGAGATTATATCCTGACCCAAAGATAGACAAATTGATTAATACTACACAAAAAGAATTTCTTGAACTTCACACACATAACTACTCCCTTCAGGAACAAGAATTTATAGCAACTTATTCTGAATTGGCGCAAACTCCCTCAAGAACTCTTGCAAGAATATTACAAAACAATAATGGTGCTCCTAGAATCTCTACTCTCCACTACCAAGGTAAAATCTATAAATCGGATACTGAAATAATTCAACTGTTTCACGATCTCTATTCAGATATTTATAGTAGGAAGGAAAACAACACTCTCAAACCTCAGATGGAGACATTTCTCAACTCCATCAAATTTCCCTCTCTTAATGCAAACCAAACTTCCCTATTATCCGCCCCGCTGGAACTTCAAGAGATTCAAAACGTTATCAATAACCTCAAATTAGGCAAATTCCCAGGCCCGGATGGTTTTACCACTAATTTCTTTAAAGTGTTTAGACCTAGAATCTCCTCTATTCTTTTGAAGGTCTTCAACTCCATTTTAAAGAACGGAACTACTGACTTACATTGGAACAATTCGAGAACAATACTAATATTAAAAAACAAACAAGATAGAGCTGATCCTCACAACTATAGACCTATCTCACTAATAAAAGTTGATATAAAAATATTTGCCGCTATCTTAGCCAATAGACTCAAAAAGATTCTGCCATCCTTAATATCCCCTGACCAAGCTGGTTTTATGAGCAACAGGCACACGTGGGACAATACCTTAACTATGGATTCCCTAATACAGTTTACAAAAAAAGGTAAAAATCCGATCTATGCCTTAACGTTAGATGCCTCCAAAGCATTTGACAGAGTAAACTGGGACTTTTTGTTTTCTACCCTTTCTCATTTTAATATACCTAAAACTTTCTCCGATATGATTAGAATACTCTATACAAATTCTTATACATACATCTATGTAAACAAAAAAAGGTCCAGTTCAATTTTGATTACCAATGGAACAAGACAAGGTTGTCCACTTTCCCCCTTTCTTTTTAACATTTTTATTGAGCCATTTTTCTTATATATTACCCAAAATGCATATCACTCTATCCCCAAAGTCTTAAATACTCAAGTAACACTCTCTGCTTTTGCTGACGACCTTAATCTTTATTTTCAATATCTCAATTCAGACCTATCTAAAATCATAAATGCTGTCAGTAACTTCTCTAATGCTTCAGATTACCAAATTAATAATAAGAAATCACACATATTTCTAATTAATCCTGATGCTCATAAATCTTTCTTTTTTCATGAGTATCCCTTCCAAATAACCTATCACCTTAAATATCTTGGAATACACTTTGAACACAATCAAGCCTCCATGCTTCAAAATAACTTACTAAAAACATGGTCTAATATACATCAAGACCTACACAGATGGAAACTCATGAATCTGGCGTTTCTATCCAAAGTAGCTATAGTGAAAATGAATGTCTTGCCCAGACTCTTATATCAATCTGATTGTTTCCAACAATCTGGTCTCCAAAATTAACAAAGAATTAGTCAAATTTATCTGGTTTCCAAAAACAGTCAGGATCTCTTACTCCAAGCTAATTTACCCTAAGGAGAAAGGGGGGCTAGGCCTTCCAAATTTTCAACTCTACTACACAATCATTTGTTCTAATAGAATTTGGATTATTTCAAATTTCAATGGTAAAGCTCATACCCACTATCTATCCTGGATGAGAACCTCTTGCTGTGAGGTGGCAATGCTAACCGCTGCACCACCATGGCCCCCAGAAAATGGCACCACACTAAAAGTAAGAAATCATGTGTTTTTTATGATTGATACATTTTTCACCCTGTAGAGGGTGAGACCTATCATATACCTCACACAAATCAATGATATCAACTTTAATGTCAAGGCATATATTGGAAAGGTGCAGTTTTCACTATGAATTCACTTCAGAGATATGATAATTCTCCAGGTCAGGCCTGATGGACTATGCTTCTATAAACTATACCTTCACAAATGATATGACTATGAATGATGATGATGTGCAGTCAGTTTCACTTTAAAAACAAGGAAGAGAAAAAATGAATTCCCTAGAAAAAGAAGAGTGAACCATAGTCATATTACTCTGCAAATTTGCATACGAATATACCTACCCTAACTTGTACACATGCTGCCGATCTGGTAGGCAAATTATATTACATGCAAGGGTTGGTGTCTTATTATGACAGGTTTTTAACATCTGACTTGCTGTTAATCTTGTTATCTGTATTGTATGAAGCAATGACTAAACAATGGGCTGACTTTCAATAGTTACTGGTTTTCCTTATTGTATCTGTCTGCAGTCTGAAATGTGATCAAATGTCATATGACTGTATTAAAGCGGGTAGGTTATACAGAATGAGACATGTACTACAAGCCATAACTTATTCAGAACTTGGAAAAAGGGGTAATTAGCCCATTACTTAAATGTTTAGTCTTGGCCTGATTAGCTCTACCAAGGGGATTTCAACTGTTCAATAAATACATTTTCCCGGTTGAAAGTGTTAGGTTTCTAATACATGGAAAGCAAATTGTGATAACCTGCACATATTAATTTGTAGGTTGTGTAAGGTTTCCAAAGACTGCCTGAGGTAGTATTCATGATGGAACACCCATTTGATATGGAGCAATGTGCTCCTACATGGAAGTGCCATTGATTATTCCACATAGCTGAGGATGTGTATGTCTACATATTGGTTGCAGAAGGCCCAGTGCTATACTGGTCTTTCCACTGACAGAGAGCCTACTCTTATATGATCTAGTACACAATATATATACCAGAGTAGTCCTTAAAGATGCCTGCTGTTGCTGCTCATTATGATATCTCTGGGGCTGCAGGAGATAGGACTACAGTAAATGCTGTGGATACATGGATAACACCATACAGCAAGACTGTTTAGTCTCTATGTTTTACAATTAATACAGTAGAGAGGACAGGATGGCAGTGTGTGCAGATGTCAGTGTTCTATAACAAGGACAAAATGCACACACACCCATCCTACATACCCTCTTCCTTCCATATCACATTCCCTGAGTCTTCCAGCATGGATTATTACAAGGAATTGCAATTCTGTGGCACAAATGTGTCCCCTGCTTGATACACACTGGTCCATTTATTGAATTTCTCATTGACATTTAGGCATATGAAGAATGTGTAAATGTCTTTATCTATAATTTACACAGCATTGTGGTCTTGTTTGTACTGTATGTTTCAGGGACAACATTTTTGGATCATGAACACTCATCTTAAGCCTTATTCATGATACAGCCCACAGTGATAGTACAACTTCTCACAGTTTAAATGTTGTGAACCCCTTCTGTCTGATTGCTTTTAGGTGCATATAGACAAACTTTTACTTTCTGTGTTCTAGAAAAGGGTGTTAACATAACTATTCCACAACCTACACAATACTATAATATTAGCACCTTCTTCATTTCTCACATTAGCATAATGAAGTACATTTCAACCCTATCTGCTAAGTCCTAATTAGACCTATTGGAATACTGACCTTAAGTGTTCAGGGTCATCTTAGTCTCTTCAGCTTTCTATCACTGTGAACAGACTGTATCCTGGATGTTGAGTCCAGCAGTTTCCCATCTTTCCATTTCCTAAGCCATTTGTTCTGTTGAGGATTGCAGTGGTAGTAAACTCACCAGGGGAGACAACATTTCCCTATCATCAATAAGAAATCACATCTCATCCTGATGGATCTCCAGGCGGTCCCAGCATGGTGAGTCAAATAATCTCTCTGGGTACTCTGGGCACTCCTTGGAGCCTCTTTCTAATGTGCCTTGCCTACTACACCTCTTCCTACAGGGGATGCACTAAATGCCCATATCACTTCAACTTGACTCCTGTCAATATATAGGACCTGTAGCTCATCTCTAAATTGTTAAGCTCCTTGCTCTGTCAGGGAGAGTGACCCCAGGAAACTTGCAAAGGAATTTCATTATCAAAACTTGCATTCATGACCTCATATTATTTGCTTTATCCAAAGCACGTGACCATGTCTGATGCTGAGGACACAGACTGATGAGTAAACTGAGAGCTTCACCCTGTGAATCTGTTTTGTCATCAACACAGCCCTGGACAGCACCTGCAATATTGCTGCTGTTCCCATCTACTGCTCAGTGTCTTTATCTCCCCTCCCTTCTGTAATGAAGAAGCCCTCTAGTTGTTAACACTCTTCAAGTTAGAATTGCTACCACACTTTCAACTACAGAGGGCAATTTCAGTAGTGGGCCCAGGTTTCTTTTGGAACACCATATGGCTCAGTAGCTAACTGGAGTGACATTTGAAAAAAAAAAAAGTACAGAATATGTGTAAAAGACAGATAGCTACTGCCCACATCTGCACTATTCAAATGTCAGTTTCTTAATAGGAATATAGTCCTGCAACCAAATTAATATTACTGTAACTTTCTTGGAATAATATACCGTAATCTTCAGCTACTAGAGAATGTATTAGCTGGTGATTTCAGGCGTACTGCATCACAAATTCTGTCTTACTAGACTGCTCAGCCAGTCGTTCAACACCTTATAATTTCGTTTTCTTCATCAAGATCTATACAAAGAACCTTCATCCATAGAATTTTTAAAGCTCTACTGCTTCTTCACAACCAGGCCACTGAAGCCCATAATAAACTCTTCCATTTCCTCCACTACTAGCCAAAGACAAACTAACAGGTGCAATTTTTGTTTATGTAGATGTGATCACTGACACTTTGACTTACTTCTCAGAAACCGGCTTCACTTACTTTCCATCTTTATGACAGCCTATCATAAGGTAACAACAGAAACTATGTTGTCAAAATTTACAAGGTAAGCTCTAGAGAAATACAAGACCAGTAGGTGTTCCTGAAGGCTAGGTCCTTAGACTCTTACTATTCAGCTTCCATTTAGTGACTTCAGTGCAAAACAATTATTTGTATTCAGATTACCCAAGCATCTTTACCAATAGTCCCTCACTTTTATATTCCTTACTCTTCCATCAGCTACTCCAGCAAAATAAACCAGGAGCTTCTAGGGAAATAAATATAGAGGTGCTCCAGGGTGTTATAACTTTAGCAGAATATATACATGCTGCTGTTGTTAATCCAGGCTCAAATGCCACATCTAAACTGCACCCACAATTAAGAACTACATAGAGGGACTGGGTTAAGGGGGTCCTAGATTCACATTTGGTAGATAAGTACTAGCATTTATACTGCTATCAAGAAGAATATGCATGTCATTCTGAATAGGGCTCTGTCCTCATCTAGATCTGTTTCATGAACATACTTACTGTTTGTTAACCTTACAGGTAGGCCAGTCCAAGCTGACCTTTTTTAAGCATTATACAAAGTACAATTAATATACATATCACATGACGAACATAACAGGGGAGAGATTAGCTAAAGTGTTTTTTATTTGATGCACAGTAGTGCAAAGAGATCACTACAACACCCAGGATGCCAAAAAACAACTATAGACAGACCACATGTTGAAAACCTGGCAACATATACTGCTGAAGCATATTTTAGTATTTAAAATACAGTGAAACACCAGAGGACAAGCAGCATCACTAGCATTAACTATTTTTTTTTTTTTTTTAATTGGTTAACTCAGGATGCATGACATGAAATCCACATGAAAACAGAAGACTTTAAAATCACATGATCACTATTCTATTTCTCTGCCCATTGTTCTGTTAAGGAACTAGCTTTGCCAAATGTATTAAATAAATTAAAGTTGATGTTTTCTTCAGCTACTTTGAAATCTTTGCCTTATCACATTTTATTGGACAGCTTGAGGTGAAATTTGCAGCTTTAGTTTATCCAACTCAGTCACTGGTTCAATGCTTGGAATCGTAAACCCTTCTAAGAACAACTGTGATTTTTGGCACATGGCAATGACTTGCCATCATCAGTCTCAAATAAATTTTTGACTCACAGAACAATAAAAAATACTTTGTAGAAAGCTGTATCATCTACATACTGTACATCTTGACTGGAATCTACACTGCAGAAATCACAATGAGAACTATCATCAAAATCTTCAGTCCCCTTAAATATTCTTAGGCAATCTTCCATTATACAACTCCCAGTGCATAGAAAGTTGTAATAAATGCAACTGTCCACTGGTAACCATTGACAACAGTTCTACAATGAAGTTACTCCAAAAAGCACAATATAAGCTGTATTGCTTTATAAATAATCTGTGACCTATGTACAATGCTGCCATTTACTGAATATATCAAACACACTCCACATACCCAAATGGATCATGTAAATCTGCAACCTTAGTATACAGTGACATAAATAATGACTTCTGTCTCCCATATGCAAAGAAAGGACTATGGAAACTGCAAAACACCATGATCACTTAGAAATCACATACCTTGAACCCAAAATCCTTGTACAGCCCCAGTTCAATATAAGTACAACTGAATGTTCATTGCCTAAAGTGAGCCCTACTGTATGGAACCCCATCTTTACAAATGTTTGTACCTTCCTTCATTGGACACTCTCAAAGATCAATGTTCATTCACTTACAGTTCTTCACTGAATGTATTTGCTTCCAACAAGACCTCCACCATGACTCTCCATTTGCAGTCCAGCCTACTTTTTCCCTCAAAACTCTGAGCTCATTATTCCTGGTTTCACTCAGACCCTCTGTTCACCTTATACTTTGTAACTTTGTTTTATCTATTCATGTTGCACTGATAGAATTAAAAATAATTTCTCATCAACTCCATGACAGTTTGTATAAGAGCTAAATGCTGAACTAATTTTCATAGAGGTATAGATTCCACTGAAGTATTTTTGACCTCTCATTCCCATATGCTCAGTAAATAATTTGTAAAGATTTGAATTGAAACTGCATATTAATACTTCTGTAAAAGCTGAAATTGCATGGATTTTGGAAGTATGTCAGCATGCCACAACCTGATGAAGTTATGGCCATAAAGGATCACCTTTATTGGTTCATCTTCCCAGATACAAAACTAAAGTAATTCTGCTATATTTTCTTTCCTATTTATATTTTTATGTTAAACTGTAACTTTTAAGCATTAAAAAATATTTTTTCTTTGATTTATTTTAATAAACAAGCTTTTTTTTTCTTCACAAGTGGACTTTATTGGACTGCCTCTTCACAATACCTTCCTTAATAGATGAGACGATTCTTCTTTTTTAACATAATGCATTATTTCATCTAGGCCTAATTTCTGTGTGGTAATATAGGGCAACACTGATCTTTGAATTTCTAATGCTGGTAGAAATGATAAACATAATTGTGATACTCAGAACAGTAGAAGTGAAAGTATAAATATAGGGGGATCTATGGGATCTATGGTTGTGCATCTCAGATTGTTTTGCTTGAATCTAAGATGCACAAATATCACAGTTAGTACACGTAAGGATCAGAGGTGTGAATTGATGCAAAACATCATGTCAGGGACTACAGTGTGAAAAATTTTCACCACTTGACTGCTGCAACACCAAGTCACAAAGTTTACATTAAACTTTGCTTGAATCACATTTTATTTATTTATTTATTGCAGTTGTTTAATGGGAAAGTCCACTGTGCCTAAAAAAGCCCATTTTCAGTGGAGGCCTGGGGAGAAAAGCTCCGACAACAGCATAGATACAGAATAAAATTAAACATTAATTGGTACAGATGTAGAAACAGTGTTACACATATTGATTACAGCAATATATACAGGCTATATAGAACCCACACGGTGAGAGTTGCAGGCTCTAGGTCCGACTCTAAACCGGTTACAAGTGGCGTCCCCCAGGGCTCAGTCCCGGGACTCCTCCTGTTCGGTATATACTTCTCAAAGGTACAGGCAAGCGCAGGAGGACTATGGCTGACAAAGTTTGCAGATGACTGCAAACTGGAGGCCATAATTGACTCTCTGGCTAATACAGACATCCTCCAGAAAGGTCTCACTGAGACGGATACCTGGTGTCAAAATCATGGCCTCAAGCTAAATGCCAAAAAGTGCATAGTCATCTCCTTTGGAAAAAACAAAGTACCCATGAACTACCACATATGTGGTAGTCCCCTAAATACAGAAAATGAAATAAGGAATCTGGGGACCCGAGTAGATAGTAATCTCTCCCTTGATAATCATATTGCCAAGGTGGTTAGAAAATCCTTCTATGTGGCCCACCTAATCACAAAAGAGTTCACATCTAGAACAAAAGAGGTTATTGTGCCCCTCTACTCATCACTCATCAGACCCATCATAGAGTACAATGTCCCATTTGGGATGTACCTTACAAGACACCTGCAACAGCTGGAAAGACCACAGAAGTACCTCACCAAGAGGATTACTGGCCTCAAACAGATGCCCTATGCAGCCCAACTGAAGAAACTCCAGCTGTACTCGGTTGCATACCGCTTTCTTAGAGGTGATCTCTGCCTGACATACAAGGCCATGTCCAACGCAGAATTGACGAACATGCTCCACCTAAAAAAAAAACAAATCCCCTAGAGCCACACGCTCTAGGGATCTAAACTTCACCACAACGATAAATAGTACATGCTGGAGGGATAGATTCCTGTCCCAGAGACGCCCCATGCTTTGGAACAGGATTCCAATCTACATTAGGCAGAGACCCTCACTAACACTCTTCAAGAGAAACCTTGATGAGTGGATGGGAAACAGAAAATTTACCCCGGGGATCACTGCAGTGGCTCTGCTGGACAGAGGCACAGGGAACTAATGGCTCTGTTGGACAGAGGCACAGGGAACAAATCTAAGGGGGGCAGTGAAAGCCAACACATTCTGGCTAGGCTTATAGATGCCCTCAGGCAGATAGCCTAGTACCTACCTATGAACCTATGAACCTATATACATAAAAGCAGGAATTGAGTTGGTTTGATTACTATAATATATACAGAGCATATACATAGAAGTAGAAATTTAGTTGGTTGCCAGATGAATTCAGAGAGGTATAAACAGAGATATATTAATCAGCTTTACTGTACTAGTATCAACAAGTGATGAAAAAAACAAATAAGGAGGAAAGTATCATCAGTCAGCAGGGACAAAAAGCATAGGAGTTTAGTTATCATATAAGGAGAAGCAAAGGTTAGGTTATAGAGCAGGTACATAGGCAAGAAGAGTTGAGATGATTTTTCAGTATTTGTTTGAAGGTGGTGGTGCTGCCTGTGTTTCTTATAGAAGGTGGAAGTGAGTTCCATAGTTTGGCGATGGTGAAGGAATAGAGGAGTTGATCAGCAGGTAAGGTGAGCTTTTCTACTTTTAGAAGTAGATGATTTTCAGACCTTGGTTGCCTGCTGGGTTAATATTTGGCAAGTAGAGTTGAGAGAGTAGGATAGTCTGTGGGTCTGTAGATTATTCTGTGCACTGTAGTTAGTTGGGTGAATGAGAGATGGTGAGGGAGTTCCAGCCAGCCTAATTGTATCAGTGAGTTACAGCGGTGGGATGAGAATGTGACCTTGGTGGCAAATGTGGCTATTCTGTTGTAATACATATCGAGTTTAGATTATGTAGAATTTTGGATATTAGTGAGGAGAGGGGCACTGTAAAGGAAAGAGGGTAATAAAAAGGTAGTTGCAAGGCTTTGTCTAGTAGAGAGGCTAAGAAAGTGTTTGTGCCTGTAAAGCATACTGAGCTTTTGGTGCATTTTTTTGATGTTATTGTTTATGTGTAGGTCACAGTTAAGGATTTCATCTATAATAATGCCTAGTAATTTAGTGTGTGGGACAACTGCTATAGTGGTATTGTCTTGGGCTTGTATAATCAAGAGTTTTTTTTATCTAGGGGAGTGGATTTCTTATGGGTAAAAATTACTAGTTTATTTTTTTTTCAGATTTAGGGCACTGTTAAGCATCCAAGATTCAGTAGAGGTGAGAACAGTCTAGGTGATTTTCTGGAGTTCAGAGCTGCAATTTGCAGTGCATATTATTGTAGAGTCATCAGAATATTGGATTACTGAGCATTGTGGGAGAGTGAAGAGAAAGTTGTTAATTCTTCTTCTTTCGGCTTTTTCCCGGTTAGGGGTCAACACTGTGGATCACCTGTCCACTCATGATTGGCAGTGGAGTTTTACAGTTTTCAGTTTCCAGCCTGGCACCCAACCTTCCACAGAAGGCACACACATGCACGCACTCATGCCTAGGGCCAATTTAGATTGTCCAATCCACCTACAGCATGTCTTTGGGATGTGGGAGGAAGCCGGAGCACCTGGAGGAAACCCATGCGACCACAGGGAGGACATGCAGACTCCTAAGTGAAAGTTGTTAATAAAGATGCTAAATAAGAGAGGACCAAGTGTGGAGCCTTGGGTACCCCTGTGGAAGTACTGAGGAAGAGAGAGTAAGATTGTTGCCATTTGGTGGATTGCTGCTGATGGGAGAGATAGTTGCTGAGCCATTGTAGGGTAGGTGGGGAAATGTGGAGGGTGGATAGTTCAGAGAGGGTAGTGTGGGAAATGGTATTGAAAGCTTTGGAGAGGTTGAGGAAAAGAGAAGCAATTATTTTACCAGAATCCTGTGCCCGGTTAACTGTATCAAGGAAGGAGAGGAGGGCAGTAGTGGTGCTGTGTCCTGGTGTGAAACCATGCTGAGTGGGTGATAAAATTTGGTTTTCAAGTAGGTGGTTGAGGAGTTGGGCATGGATCAATTTTTGCAGTATTTTGGAGAGGGGTAAAAGAATTGCTATTGGTCAAAAGTTTGTGGTGTCTGTGTTGGTGTCGCCTTTATGTAAGGGGAGAATGAATGCTTTTTTCCAGATGTCTGGGACAAGGGACTCTCTAATTGATCTGTTAATGATATGCTGAAGGGATAAGCTATAGAATTTGCTGCTAGCTGCAGGAAGTATGGGTCTAGATTGTCAGGGGCCCAAGTACAGGGTTTTAGCTTAAGTAAAAGTGTTTTTTATTGTGGCGGTGGGTATGGGAGAGAATTTTAGGTTATAGTCAAGGGTAGGATTGTTATCTGGGATCACTTGGACATCAGCTGTTTTGGCACGGTGGTGGTGTTGCTGTAGGAAAGGTGGTGGTTAGGTTAGCTATGGTGTCAATGAAGTAGGAATGAAGAAGGTGGCAAGTTTGGTAGGGGTTTTGCGTGAGTCAGGAGATGGTTTGCTTTGAGAGCCTGGGTGTAATAGTTGGTTGATGGAGGACCAGAATTTTTTTGGGATTATTTTTATGTTGGCTTTGTAGGTGGAGGCAGTGGGCTTTTTATCACTAATTATTAGACATTTTGCCTGTTTACAAAGTTGCTTGTATTGTAATAGAGTTGAGGGGTCTTTTTTTCTGCCATGATCTCCAGATTTTATCTCTTATGGACATGATTTCTTTGGTGGGTTTTGAGAGCCAGCTTGCATGGTTATGTTTTATTCATTTTTGCCTGGTGGGTGCTTGCCTATTTAGGATATCTAGGAATGTTGTGTTATAGAATTCAACAGTCTCATTAAGTGGTAGGGATTTGAGGGGGTTGCCAGTTTACTTTAGCTAAGGGATGGTTGGAACTTAGTCAAATTTCTGGTTGATTTGTATTGATGTTGTCCTGGGGTTGGGGTAGTTTTGAGTAGGATGTATGCTGAGTGGTGGTTGCTAATGGTATTAGGTAGTATGCCTGTAGTGATGATATTGTTAGGGTGGGATAGTAATATCCAGTCTATTGTGGAGCCCTAATTGTTATTTTTGTGGGGTCTGGTGATGTCTTCAATTAGTTGGGAAAAGTTGTAAAGGTTTATGTTTTTTTGAGGGGTTGTTGTGGGCAATGTCTAACCAATCGATGTTTGCATCACCTAAGATTATGGTTTCATTATCTGTGTTTTGGGAATTCCAGGCAAGTGTGTTTTCTAATACTGGTATGTTGTTTTCTTTAGGAATATACAGAGCAATTATGCAAATGTTTTTATGATTGTTCAGTTTTAATACAGAGATTAGTACTTTGGCTGGGGAGATGGTGAGTGCTGGTTTTGAGTATGGAATTAATGTACATTTGCTAGGGAAGAGTATTGCTATTCCTGTTCCTCTCTTGTGGGGTTGATCGGCTCTCAGGCATGAGTAGCCTGGGGGGAGAAATTCAGAGAAATTCGGTCTCTTTTACATATGATTTCAACTAGGTTTCGGTAGCTGCTGTAATATCAGGGCTGTTTTGTGAAATCCACACCTGCAGTTCAGGTATCTTGTTTATAAGGCTTTGGAGAATTATGGTTGAAAGCATGAGAGATTTGCTAGGTTTGCTGGGGTTGTGGAGGGATTGGGCCCAGGTTGGGTTGTACATCACTGTGCTTTGGCAAATTATGTGGGTTATACTTATCAGTTTTTTTCCTAAAAATGGTATAGCTGCTGCTGGTGGTATGATAATAGGGGTGTCTTTGGAGGGATACAAATTTTACTTTGGATAGTACAGGGGTATTAGCTGTGAATAAGCTAGGGTGGATGTCTGAGTAACTTGGTAAATGTGGGTTATGTGTGGTGGTTGTACAGGTGGGTGTAGGAGGTATGTTGGGTGTCTGGAAAGTTGTGAATATTGTTAGGAGAGAGAGTGTATGTGAGAGAAGTGAGATCATAGTTATAGTAGCAGTGTGATAACAGAATGAATATAACAGGATAATGATAGTTTAGGGGATGGAGCACAATATGGCCCTATTTAGAATGGGTGGGGGAATATAGTACTTAGGAAGCATGGTATGCCTGGGGAAATAATTAGGGGGGTTATGGGATAGGTGGAAGAGAGGCATGGGAGGGACCAGGTTAGGTATAAGGTTGATGTTATGGGGGGAGGGTGGGGATGAGGCAGGGTGAGGAGTGGAGCGAGCATAGCAAATGTAGCGGGGCCAGCCCCCACAGGGAGAAGAGCTGAAAAGCTATCAGTTTAAGATGAGTAATAAGCTTAAAATATCAGTATCTAACAAGATTAATCTAATTAGCTCTGGAATACTTTCAAAATTATCTCTGCAATCACACAAACAGGGTTGTTTGGCACTTATAGAGAGAAGGTTGTGATTAGTATAGAGACTATGCTGAAAGTAAGAGCAAAAATGTACTAATTTAAACAGTAAATGCTTGGAAATGGAACACTGTGTGTATGTGTGTGTGTGTGTGTGTGTGTGTGTGTGTGTGTGTGTGTGTGTGTGTGTGTGTGTGTGTGTGTGTGTGTGTGTGTGTGTGTGTGTGTGTGTCTGTGTGTGTGTGTGTGGGGGGGGGGGTATTATGGACAAATCTAGTGGCAATTGGCTGGAACCCTTCATTGATGTTCTGCATACACATTTTAAGCCATAAAACTTTACCAAAACTAAGTTAGAATTCACCTATTATACCATAAAAGATGTAGGGTGTCAGGTTCTTGCTTCCCGGACATTTTATTTAGTTACGATAGACAACTTCAGTGGATAAAGTAGATATTGGTTTATGCAGTTAATCCCAGGTGGCGGGAGTGGGGGGGGGGGCACACAGGAAAGAAACTTATGCAAACTGGAAAAAAGTTAAATAAGGCAGAATTAGTGCAAAGGTTACAAGTATGTGAAGTGGAGAGCATGCAAGGTATAGAGATAGAAAATAAAATTGTTTATATTGCATACATTATCAGCTCATTAAACCACTGACTGATTGACCATTTTAGTTTTTGGATATTTAGAATCCACAATTTGAGGTCTCATACTTGTGAAAGAAAGCACATATAATTTCTGCCATGATTCTGATATTCTGTACTGACACTGTAGTTTCAGAGACTACATTGATTATTCAATGTTGCTTGATGTTGTATAGAAAGATTATGTTATAGTCAGTTAAAAAATTATTTTGGTTATCGGTCAATATCCATTTGTTCCTTTCTTGAAAGCAATCTGTATGTAGGCAACAGTATCTGTTGGCCTGTATATTTATCTATTTATTTATTCATTTTATTATGTATTTTAGGATAGTTGTCCAGGGTAGTGGACTGATCCAAACTGGACCCATTGTAGCCACAACCTGGGTGTTACAGTGCAATACAGAAAGGTACTACTTTGTTACGCAAATTAGAAACACAGCATGTAGTACGGTGTAAAGTATTCAGAGTACAATTTAATGCAACTAATAGCAAAGAAAGCATGACAGCCTCAATGTATACAGAATAGTAGAGTAAAGCCAAAAGCAAAACTTGAAATATATACATATGTGTAAACGTTATGGGGTAAAGGGAGTAAAAGGGGGTAACTGGTTAGCTATGAAAGATTCGATGTCAGGTGGAGAATTGTTAACTGAGTTTATTTAATGGGCTAGATCAAGAAGAAAGAAAAGTGGTAATGGGGTAGTTAGTAGGGCAGAAACCTTAGTCCGAGTTAATATCTCATCTGGGGTTAAAATTGTGAAGTTCCAACTAAATGACTTTAGTAATGGGAAAAAGATGTTGAAGAGTTTGTTTTTGTGGGAAGTGTGAAACATGTGAAGAGGCTTTCTCTTTCGGCTGTTCTTGGACATGTGAATAATTCAGAAACTACAATAGTAACATAACAATTCTTTTCAGGATCCATCCTGTGATGTTTCATTATTTCACTGAAAACACAACATTCAAAAATATTTCTTTACCTTTTTTACAGAGCTTGATAAAATTAAGTGAAGGGTACAGGGTAGAGAGAGTGTGGCCCTACAATGCTTAGGCATGAACTTTATTGCATTTTGTTTATTTATATTTTGTTATTGAGGTTGGCCCTGCTGGGAATTAGCCCGACTTGGGACTCAAGACAGGAAAAAAAAACAGACAAAATAAATAAATACAAATATTGTAAAATAATATTACTATTAACACAAATTAAATAATGAACTTATCAAACAAGCAATATAAGGAAAATACATTAACATCATTAGATAAGGTATAACTAGCTAATACTAATTATTGCTATTATTACTAATTTTTGCATACAAAATTTAATAATTCATAGGATAAACAATAAGGACACGGTATGGACAGCAGCAATATGATCTCATTTGAAGGAGAACTTTTCTAGCTATTGTATGGTTATCGACATGCGGTCCTTTAATAGGCATTAAAACATGATAATAACCTCAACAGTGTAGTGCATTCAGTAAAGCACATCTACAAGAGTATAAGGGAGAATACAGAAAATAAAGTATATAAAGATAAAAGCTGGAACCACAAGTGGTATGGATGATTAGTATGGTTTGCTACTCTTTCACTGCATTGTTATTCAAGAATGCCCGATTGCTTTCTAACTAAAAGTAAATGACATCGTAGACAGAATATTTCATTGCACATGGCTCATTTTCATTAACATGATGTGTAACTCTGGCTTATGCCACATAGTGGGGAAGAATCTAGAAAATAAGCTTTAATCTCGACTGTCATGGAATCTTGAAAATATACCTTGAATGAGACTGCCTTACCTTCTGGGTGGAATGTCCTGGGAGACTTTCTTTGTCTGTAGACAAACAAGAAATTCAGAATATTTGCATCATTATGAAGAAGCAAAAGAGTGAATGGCAAGATGGAAGAAGTGCTATCATTCTCAGAGAAATTGCAAAAGGTGATACTGACAATGCTATGCTTAATGAACCAAGCTCAGAGGATGATGAAGGTTAAATGTTCTTCTCCAAAGGGATCCTTGTGAAAATAGATAGATCCTTGGTACTGGCTTTGCAATCTAGAGCAAACTCACCCTCAGGCTAACAGAGCTCCCCAACAGCATTATTAAATGTATTTACTTTGCTGCTAAGTTGTTCAGCTGGGCCATACCCTTTTTCAGCTGAGACCTGGAAGAAAATTTGCAAAATATTCATGGTACAGGATGTAACCAGTAAAGATTCCAAAATACAACAACACACACAAAAAAAAAGCATTGCATAGCTGCAAATCTAAGATATACAGTCCGGTATTTCTAAAACAGTAATACAATGTAACAGGACAACATATAAAACAATGTATTTTGAACATGTTTAAGAAATATTAGGCATTTAATAATAAATTAAAAATTGAAAGTATGCATAAGATATCACATCATAATGTACAGTAAAATATGGAATAAATAATAACGCAATTACTACTTAAAGTTAGGAGAAGGGTGTCAAGAAAAGTAATGAAAACGGTTAATGTATGTAATTAGGTAAATGTGCAATTTGATTGTGCAAGACTTAGTAGTGCAATTTCCAGAACACAGATCGCTGACATGTGAAACTTTAATTGTATTTTACTGCCAAGATTGTTATGCATAAGAATAAATAATTACTCTGAAATACAATGATGTAGAAGGGATGCATAGTGTGAGGGTGGGGGGAGGGGGAGGCCTACCTGCAAAAATACTTCAAATATTACTGCAATGAGTTTTGATATTTGCTGTTTTGTTATGTGATTGCATCCATGTGCTTAAGCGTTGATACTCAGAACTGTGAGTCTCAGGCTGCTTTGGTGTACAGGTACAGATTTAGATATGGGAAGTTGTGTAGGCCATATTTAACAAGGCATAACAGAGATACATGCTGGGGTTACAGGATAGATTCCTCTTAAATCTGTCACAAGAGTGCTTGGCTGGATCTGACTAATTCTATGTGCAGCAATATGCATGGTGTTATTAGACCTGTTCTGTTAGGACATCACCTAAAGAAAATCCCCTACTTGCGGAACAGTCTCTGTGACACAGCTAGAGGACTCCACTGCATGTATCATGTTCTCTTCTATGCCACCTACGGCTAAGGCAACCCCAGTTGTCGGTGATAGTAGTGGAGACACTAAACATAGAACAACAGCAGAGGAAAAGCAGAAAGTGGTCATCTGATAGGTACTCAGCATGGAATGGGAATGTGTAGGCCAATAAATATTTTCTACAAAGCTTCCGTTTTGTGAGTACAGAGCCTATAAGATACAGTGGTCTGTAGAGCCGTGTTGAAAATGTTTCATAAAGGTATCCACTTCAGTGGTGCCACCAACATCTGGAAGAAGGGACAACATATTTTTTTTTTCTAATTATAGGATAGTAACAATATAGACACCTTTGTAATGCAGGCTTAGTATAGGACTTATTTTCTAAGTTTTCAAAGAAGGTCTGTTTGGTCTCTCTCTGATGAGCTTTTGGGTATTATTTCTGAGTTCTATGTATTTCTGAAGAGTAGCAGTACAGAAGATATATTTAAGGAAGAGTGTCTTTGTGTCATCCTTGGTAATCACGTAATTGTTTCAGCACAGGAGACATCAGGGTGCAGAGGCATGTTTGACCCTATAACTTTCAGCTGAAGCAATTGGATAAATGATAACTACAACAGTGAGATTAAATAAGTACAGTGCTCTGTTACCTGATGGAGCTAAAACCTCCTCTAAGTTTATTTCTCATTTTAGCCCCCACCTCACATACATGCTAAACAATCCACAGCAACTTCATCCTGCCAAAATCTACCTAACCAATAACAACCTATTATGTCATCAAATTACTATAATTAACAAAATACTTTGACCCATATATAAAATTGTATTTCCAATCTACAACAACTTCACTACCAAGCCCTCACCAACCAATAACGTCCTCTTACATCTCCATATTACTATAACTGACAATACCTGTTCTGCATGCTTCACCATCAAAAGATGGTCTCCTTTAAAACATTGCGTGCCCTAAACTTACCACTCCTTACCATGATACAATCTCTCACTCTAACATCTTTCATACTCATATTATTAACCTGCTCTAAATCTTACCAAACACAACTCCCTGAATACTTCACCTAATACCAAAAGACTCATGATTACGATGTAACCCGTGCAGCCATCCTGTTCAATATATGCCTTAATTTACATAAAAATCACTACACTAATCTTATTAAACCTAAAATAATGCATACCTCCCAAAAAGGTTCAAAAGTACTAGTACCACAAAAACTAAGACAACACATTCAAATAAGTGCATTACTGAATTTATTTCTAGCAGGTGACATTCACCCCAACCCTGGACACTCTCATGCAACATGTTACTCCACCAATAATAAATCAACCCTGTCCATAAACCTAAACTCCTCTCCTGGTTAAATAAGAAATAGCAACAAGAAGCTCAATATATTCCATGTGAACATCTGACGTATTGTAAACAAAGATCCAGAACTACATGCATGGATAAAATATCCTGATGTTTTAACAATAACAGAATCTTGGCTAAAACTGAAGATCAATAACACAGAAATACTCCCTGATCGGCTTAAACATCCTTACAGCTGATAGATTAAACAAAAAAGCAGTAGGAGTAATGGGTCTATATTAGATCACTGAACACTTAGGTAAGCGAACGGTGATTAATCGACCCCATGTAAGAGAAAGCTTACAAAACCGAACTGTCAGAGGAGCAATTTTTTTCAAAGGAAAAAAAAATGCTGTTTCAACAAAAAAAAAGTAAGTACATGAAAACATGAGATTAAGTGGGAGCTTCATCCCCCACATCCCACGATGTGGGGGATGTGCCCCCTGCACCCCCCTACTTAAATATACCAACTCCGAGACTGCAGTACAGTGCTGAAAATGGCAAAGTACCGAAGTGGCCAAGCAAATTCTTTCCCAGGGAAAGAATTTGTTTACATGCCGCTTCGATATTTTGCAGTTTTGGTTTTGCCAGTTCGACCAAGACGCATTCAAAAACATGCGTCTTTGGTCTGCTGATAGGACCTTGGAGTAATAATAATGTACCACAATAGCAGAAACCTGTCACCTTCCACATCTCTCATGCCCTCCTTCCTCAATGCTGAACTGCTCCTAAGTAACTTAAAACTAAATACATGCAAAACAATATGTGTGGTGGCCCTTTATATCTCACCTGGAGACAATATCAGCTCATTGGAAGGCATGCAATCTTGGCTACTGACTATAAGATGTTAGCATCACCTGATCAAGTCTCACCTCTGAGATGATGACTTCTAGTAAAAACCTGCAGAGGTTCTCCCAAGTGAACGGTAATCCTACCAAAATCAACATGAAAAATGGTAAAACTGCCAACCTAGACTGGTTATGAACAAGTCACCCTAACAATATAACCTCCCATTGTACCTTAGGTACCACACTTAGTGACCACCTCCCCACATATACCACAACAGAATGCCATACCTCTCCTAGGGAACACACATATGAATCCTTTCACAACATGATCAGCTTTCACCCACAACTGTTTAACCTTACTGGAATCTCACAAATGAAACATCCTAAAATTCTTGCCACTAGATGATACTGTTGTCTCTTTTAATAAGATATTTACTGAAATGCTAAACAGCAAAGCCCCCCCACTAAAAGAGTATAAAACAACCCTGCTTCTTGGCTCACTCCCACTATCAGGAAATTAATGAGGAATAGAGATAAAGCCTGGATGGGATGTTTTAATAATAAAACAGAAAATAATCTTCAACAATATAAATGCTTACAAAATAAAGCCAAATGCCAGATCAAACTTGGCAAGAAATTGTATTACTCCAATATGCAGAATAGATGATAAAAAAATACTAAACAATTCTAGGCCACCATATCCAAAATATTACATCCTGGCCCAAATGGACAGCCAACGACCAACCCCCATTGCTCCCCAGAAGAAACAGCTAATGCTTTCAATGATCACTTTATGTCTAACATCGTTGAACTACTTCACAACAAAGCTCAAAACATAACAACCTCCTCTAATAATATTAGTCATCACCCATACCAACTAACGAGGCATGACAATTAACGATAACCTGAAATTTGACTTACATGATCAACTCCTCCTCCTCCTGGATTCGCTCCCATGCATTTAGCACATCGGGCAACAAGCACTTTTCAGCACTCATTGTTTCTGTAGTAGGTATGGGTTTTATGGGGTTGGGCTGCTAGCCCGAGGCCCAACCTTCCTCAGAGTGTGCTACATAATCAACAGGCTATCAAAAAAAACCCACACTATTCTTCACTTTACTATATGGTTCCCCTGTACTGCTTAAGCTTCAAGCTTCCACTCAAAATAAACTAAACTAGTGTTATAATAATAGCAAAATTTGCCACTAACTCATCAAACAGAACCCATCACAGCTTAGCCCTAGGATAGCTTGAATGGCATGTTATTGCAGCTAAGGATATGTGAGAGAAACTAAACAAAAGGTAATGCAAAAACTGAGAAACTGGAAGCTCTGTTTTATAGATACGGATAGCATTGAAAATGTTTTTAATCCCTATAGTTTTAGACACAAGCCAGGCACATTTTATTAACCAGAAGAGAAGTTGTGAAGAGCAATTAATAAAGAGTTGAAGGATTTTTATCTGGGAGGGGAAGAGGGCAAGAGTCAAGTAGGACTAGTTGATCCTTACATGAAGCCCCTGTACTGGCCCAGTAATCAATGAACCTCAATCCTCACCACTGGCAACAGTCAGGGATGTACACACTGGGAGGATGGCAAATACACACACAGTAAAGTGTAATTTCCCTTAAGACCACACAGAGATCACAGTCAGTATGGGGCTGGTTTTTCTCTCTTTCTCCAGATCCCCAGTAAGACACCCCCACTGACACAGCAATAAGGTTAAGATCTCAGCCGAGTGGCCAAGCTAAGACCTCCAGTACCCTCTCTGTCAAACCAGTGCTTTGTGTTCCTGCCCAAGTAGCTGGCACACACATACACTTTGAGATTTGATTGATATACAAACAAATACACACACCTGGGAAAGGTTGGCACAGGTTTACTAGCTATGCCCCCTTCTGCCCAGACTATAAGGTAGTACCAGCTGCCACCAGCCACCCTTACTTATAAGCTACTATAAGGCCCTTACAAAGGGTGTCCAGTTCTACTGTGTAATGTTACTATTAATCCAAATGGTAGTCTGACCAAGCAAGGATATTTAGGGGTAGCCTGTACAGTGTCACCAAATACATATGCAAGTACTTTAAGAGCTTAAATATGTCTCACAAATATCAGCCACAAAAATAGGTTTAAATATATTTAATAATACATTATAAAAGAAGAAGACAATACTCAGAAAGCAAACACAGTTACTTCAGAGTTCAAAATCACAGGAAATATTTTAAAACAAAATTGCAGGACAGTCTCAAATAAATACAGAAAACAACTCAACTAATCTTTACTATATTCCTATCTATATCTAAAAGATGGTTTCTCAGTGAGCATGTCACCATACTCCTGTAACACTGCTCAGATTTCTTGAACCTGGGTAAGGGATAGCTGCTGGGACATTGCTACCCCTTCCACTGAAGTGTCAGTCTGAGCCTCACTGAGGAGATCAACCACCAGATCCCCTCAGACTCCTCCTGCCATCCAATACAAATACTCAGCACAAGGGCCTTCCTATCATGGTAAGTTTTCATCATGTTTACATGGTACAATTTGACCCCCTACCTCCTGCCTAGAAGTTCTTCCATGTAGTTAACATCACTGACCTTCCTTGCTACTTTGTAGAGTCCCTCCCAGGCTGTTTGCAGCTTGTTGTGTCTGACAGGAATGAAAACCATTACCTGCTGCCCTACAGCATACTCTTCTAGCTCGAGCATTCCTGCCATATGAGACATTTTTTCTGTTGTTGGATTTCTGCCAGGTTCTCCTGGGCCAAGCCCATGAATGTCCTGAGCCTTGTCCTGAGGAATTCACACTCACCCTCCCACTCATCTCAAATGAAATGTAGAGTTCCCCCGTCCTATGTCCATACAGCAACTCAAAGGGTGAAAAACCTATGGATTCCTAGGGAACCTCTCTGTAAGGAAACAACAGATGGGCAAATATTTGTCCCAGTCCCTCTTAAACTGATCTGCAAATGCCCTTAGCATCATCTTGAGTGTAGAGGTTAACCTCTCAACAAGACCATTAGTCTGGGGATGGTAGGGGGCAGTCTTTACGTGCTTCACCCCACAGTACTTACACAGACAAGCCAGCAGGTCTGACATGAAATGGGCACCTCTGTCAGTCAGTATTTCTTTTGGGAAACCTACTTTGCTGAAAATATCTAACAAAGTATTTGCCACCTTTTATGTCTCAGTGGAGGACAGAGCCACTGCCTCAGGGTATCTGGTAGCATAATCTACTACCATTAGGATATGCATTTTCTCTATGGAACTTGGGGTAGTCAGAGACCCCACAATATCCATAGCTACCCTCTGAAATGGCTCCTCAGTGACAGGCAAAGGCCTCAAAGGAGCTTTCACCTTGTCTCCTGCCTTGCCTAACTTTTGGCACTGCTCACAGGTCCTGCAGTACCCTGTTACATCTTTGGATTTTTACTACTTGTCTGGAAATCTTAGGCCAATAATAGTTCTGCATAATACGTCTCTTTGTACATCTTATGCTCATATGACCTGCAAAGGGAATATCATGGGCTATGGCTAAGTGCCAGACGGTAGGCCCTGAGCACTACCAACTGTTGTATTCTCTCACCTTCTAGCCCTCCCTCAGGGGACCACACTATATATAGTAACCCTTTGCCCCAGTATACAGATTTCCCCTTCCCTTGAGAATCAGGTGCCTCACTAGCTACCTCCCTCAGGCCTTGTAATGTAGGGTCTGAGAGCTGAACCAGACTCAATTCTCTCTTAGTAACCCTTCCCAGCTCCCCTTCTACAAGAAGTCTGGTATTCTCTGATAGCAGTGCCTCACTGTCAGCCTGAGTACTACTACTCACCTCTGCTCTTGCAGTTACTCTGTCTAAGGGAACATCAGTACCCACAAACAGCTGTGGCCCACCTTTGGTCTCACTGCTACAAGCTTGCTCCCTGCCTGAAGTAACAAACTCACCAGTCCTGGCTGCAAGTGTGCGGTCTATCTGGGTCTCCCCCAGGCTACCAGACCCACATGCTTGTCTTCAAGCCTGACTGCGTTCAACTGCATGCACACAGGGTACTGCATTATCAGAATCATTCCCTATCAGGACATCTGCAGGGATATCCTCAAACATACTGACTTGTTAGCTTCCTTTTATGCCTTCCCAATCAAGGTGAACCCTAGCAAAAGGTATATGGAATGGAGTCCCTCCTAAAGCTCTGACTGGAGTTGACTGCCCAGGCAAGTAGTGCTCCTCTTTAACCATTGCAGGCTTCACAATGGTTAGGTCAGAGGCTGTGTCTCTCTTAGCAATGGCCTCTTTCCCATTCACTAGCATAGGCTATAACCTCTTGTGGTAGTTTGGTACCCTTGTTGTCTCAAGACAACTTACTGCTGGCATTTTGTCATTCCCACTTACTGGCTCTCCCACCTTTTGTTCCCCACCTTGCCTCCATGGACATCTATATGCTACATGGCCCCACTGGTTGCATGTAAAACATTTAACCCTTGCTCCTGGACATGTACATGGACTAGTGGCTGCCCCTGCTACTGGTGGACTCTGTTGGGGTAGTTTGAGCTGCCCACTATGGGTTCCCTTAGACCCATGGGCAGCACTGGGTGTTCCTTTCCTGTGCAGTGATGCTCTGCCTGCTAGATATAGGTCTCCCTTCTTCCCCAACTCATCTGCAGTATTGCATTGTCTATCGGCTAACCAGATTCTCATGCCCTCAGGCAAAGTGCTAAGGCTTGTTCCCTCAGCAAAAGGTCTGCCAGCCCTTCAAAAGTGGTGAACTGACATCGACTCACCCACCTATGAAAGTAAGTGCTTAGTTTAGCAATGTATTTACACATACTTTCATCTGGCTTGCATCTATGCTGATAAAACTTCTTCCTATAAGCTTCAGGTGTTAACTTAAAACATTCTTGCAAACAGTTATTTACAATATTATAATTTAAACAGTCAGTATCAGCCAGTTTAGAAATAACATTTACAGCTGGAGTAAGGGGGTCAGGAACCATTCCCAGAGACCTTGGTCAATATTATACTGTTTACATACCCTTTCAAACATATGAATGAACTATCAAAATTATCCCCCTCTGTAAATTGTGAAAGATATTTACTGACCTTTGTTGCTTCTAGAGTTCAGTTACTCTCTTCCCCATTACCTCCATGACTCTGGTGAAGAGTCAGCAACTCATTTTCATGTTGCTTCTGCCTCTCCTTTGCCTCAGTCTCCAGCTGTCACAGTTTCTCATTTTCCAAAGCCTCAAGATGTCTCAGTTTCTCTGTTGTGTCTATTTCCAAATGCTTGACCTCCAGCTCAAGTCTCTTTAACTCCAGATGTATTTTTAAGTCCTCTGTGAAAAGGTTGAGCTGTCTATTTTCTGAGAGTTGTACATCTCCACAGTCTGATTGTCCTCCTGGTTGCTATTCTGTGATGCAACTGTGACTAATGCTGCAATCATGTCTGTTTTATTTAGGTTGGCATGGACCAGTCCTTTAGCCTGGCACATTTCAGCCAAATTTCTCCTTGTCAGCTTGCGATACTTCTCTGCTGATATGCTTGCCTAGTCTCCCTGACTAACTAAAATAACAAAAAAATAAAACAATTGTGAGATGGACTCTGAATGTTCACTGCACGGCTGAAAGTATAAACACCTTCAGTGACCACTGTACATAGTCTACATGAATTCAATATCCACACCAATACAAGCCAATTAATATGTGATATGGCTAACTCACCACTGTCAACCAGTTAATATGCGATGTGGATATCCCACCACTGCCACCAATTAATATGTGATGCCCCTCCACTGGCCCAGTAATCAAAGAGCCTCAGTCCTCACTACTGGCAACATTGAGGGATGTACACACTGGGAGGATGACAAGTACACACACAGTAAAGTGCAATTTCCCTTAAGATCACACAGGGATCGCAGTCAGTCTGGGGCTGGTTTCTCCCTCTTTCTCCAGATCCCCAACAAGACTCCCCACTGGCACAGAAATAGGGTTAACATCTCAACTGAGTGGCCAAGCTAAGACCTCCAGCACCCTCTCTGTCCAACCAGTGCTTCGTGTTCCTGCCCAAGTAGCTGACACACACACACACACACACACACACACACACACACACACACACACACACACACACACACACACTTTGAGATTTGATTGATACACAAACACATATGCACACCTGGGAAAGGCTGGCACAGGTTTACTAGGTATGCCCCTTCTGCCCAGACTATAAGGAAATACCACCTGCCACCAGCCACCATTACTTATCAGCTACTATAAGGCCCTTACAAATGGTGCCCGAGCTTACTGTGTAATGTTACTATTAATCCAAATGGTAGTCTGACCAAGCAAGGATATTTAGGGTTGGCCTGTACAGTGTCACCAAATACACATGCAACTACTCTAAGACCTTAAATATGTCTCAGATATATCAGCCACAAAGATGGGTTTAAATATAATTAATAAATAATAAAAGAACAAAACAATATTCAGAAAACAAACAGTTTCTTCAGAATTCAAAATCACATGAAATATTTTAAACCAAAATTAGGGGGACAGTCTCAAGTAAATACAGAAAACAACTAAGCTAATCTTTACTATATTCCTATCTATATCCAAAAGAGATATTATGCCCTAAGTTTTACTTACAAACAATATGCCGGCAGAAGTGCTGAGTGGATGCTTCTAGGTCCAAGACAGGATACAAAATGCCTAGTCTCTCTCTGAGAGAGTTCTTAAATTAATAATAAACATTACTGCTGGGTTAGCATGGATGACAGCACTCTTTGTCACCTGACTTCAGTTACCAGGCTAAACAGATACTAACATAATTTTAACATTTCTGTGTGAGAAGTACATATCTCTCAGAAGTTTGCAGAGCATGGAAGTGATAAAACAATAAAATGCTTTTACACTTGAAACCTATTAATTATTTCTGTTTCAAGACAATAGAAAACTTCTAGTTCTAGAAATTTTGTCTGTTTGCTGCATTGAAACTAACTTTTATAGTACATCATAAAGCACTTAATTTCAACTTTTTCCTTAAAGTTTTATAAGTTAATCTTCTATGTTCCAGCAGGGTACACTGTGTTTACATTCTTGAAGCTCAGTACATAACATATAGTTCTGTATAAATTATATCAATATTCACAAAAGACATCAAATTATTTGCAAAATTCCAGATAGCTGGTTTGGCAGTATCACACCTTCCAATAGAACAAGGTGGTTTGGGGTTACCTCATTTGAAGGGATATATAAGGCTCCTATACATAGCAGGAGTAGAAAGTTATTATTCAAAGTGGAAACGGATGATGATGATGAAATGAAGTAAGCTCAAGAAATAGGGAGAGACTGGGATTTGGGATGCAGATGCTTAAGTAGAAAAACAGCTTGATTGGCTTGAATTACCCAAACAACTCTCTTTCACATAACTACTCCTAGTCCACAAATTAATATACAAGCCAGAACGAAGCAAAGACCTATTAGATTTATTGCACACATACACCCCTGCTAGGCCACTTCAATATGGAAAGAAAATGCTCCTCACTACTTACAAGACACAGCTGTCAGCAGGAACCACTCTCTATTCCAGCCATGTAGCCTATTGCTAGAACTCTGTCTGCTCATCCCATAAATATACTAGTAACCTTTCCAATTTCAAGACCAATCTAAAAAATATCTGACACCTGGAATTATACATGCACAACCCTGAATACAGATGCATGTTCACCCACTGTCTAGAACTATGCTTTTTTCAATCTGTATTTATATGGTGCTGTATTTATATATTTGCTTTACTATTTATATATTTGCTGTATTGTTTCTGTCCTTAGTTGTTGTCTGCACTGTTTGTTTCTTATGGTAGCTCAGAAGCTATTTTTGGGTGGGGAGTTGTTGAGCTAGCCCATCTTAGCTGTTAGTCATTGCTTGAGGTGTATTTTCTGTGGTGCACATCCAGTACAAACTGCATTTCTATGAATTTGTGCAGAGCTGATAGATCTAAATTCTTCTGGCTGTATGCAGAGTTGGAATCTTTTCCCATTTGATATTCCAAACTGATAAGTACACTTTTTGCAACTCAATTTGCACTGTGCTGTATTTATATATTTGCTTTATTATTTATATATTTGGTGTATTGTTTCTGTCTTTTGTTATTGTCTGCACTGTTTCTTTCTCAGGGTAGCTCAGAAGCTAGATTCAGGTGTGTGTGTGTGTGTGTGGGGGGGGGGGTGGTTGTTGAGCCAGCCCATCTCAGCTGTTAGTCATTGCCTCGGGTGTATTTTCTATGTTCACTTCCAGTACAAACTGCATTTCTGTGAATCTGTGCAGAGCTGATAGATCTAAAGTCTACTGGCTGTGTGCAGACTTGTAATCTATTCCCATCTGATATTCCAAACTGATAAGTACAGTTTTTGTAACTCAATTTGCTTTGTGCTGTATTTATATACTTGCTTTATTATTTATATATTTGCTGCATTGTTTCTGTCCTCTGTTCTTGTCTGCACTGTTTGTTTTTCCCCACTGTCCCTCCAAATTGTTCTAGTAGTCTTAAACTTCATGGCTTTGAATTTGCCTGCCCCTACTGTAAATCTTATTTTGGTCACTGCTCCCAGTCCACTCTCATTTGATCACTCAACATAGTGCAGTGAGATTGTTTGGGTAGGACTATCCCCCTGCTTGTTTGACTTTGAACACTCCTCCCTGTCCTATCTCATCAGCTCAGTGTACTAAGTAGAGAGAGAACATTTGGGCAGGCCTACCCCCTTAGTTACCTAATCTTGAACTATCTTCTCTTTCCTCCCTCTCCACTTAAAAAAAATTACACTTTATTCAGCTGCTTTTACTGTAATTGTGTTCTTCATACTTTATTACCTTATTTTTGCCAGTTGCTCTTAAGTGTTCAAGTGCTTTTATTCTGCTGCATTTATCACTGCTTGTTAGTAGCCTAATTAAATTGATGTTATTCTAAGCATTTTAAGCTTTGGTGTTAGCACTTGTGCTTCAGGCCACGTAGTTTACATTTATTAATTCAAATAAAGAAAACCAGAAACGGCCAGGCTCAGTGTTAAAAAATGCACTCAACTACAAAACACCAATACTGAGGAAGTCTTTGTGGACGAATAGCAAATATTAAACTTGGACTATGCTAAAAAGCATTTTGGGGTCAGTATTCTTTGTGCAGTATTGGTGTTTTGTAGTTGAGTACATTTATTAATTCATTGGTTTCCTGTGCACCAATGACAAGATTATTTGTGGTATTTAAATCTGTGAAAATTTGTAATCTTTATTCTGATGAAGTCCCCTGTTTAGAGGGACAAAAGCGGTTAATTCTTTTTGTGCAATAAACATATTTTCCAGCTGAACTTCCATTTGATACTTCCTTCTGTTTTGGATGAATATTTAACTCATTACATCCGAGTGATGCCTCCAGGTGCATCTGCAGTTACCCCCTACTGCTCCTCTAGGCGTCAAATATTACTTGTTCATACTTGCATTAATAATTCCAAAACCACGCTACATACAAGGTATCAGAATATTTTATCTTGAAGCATACATGATGGCAAACACAACTGTACTGATATTTGACCTCTGTCAATGAGTATTTATTAGAATTGTAAGGTGATAACTTCATTTTTAAAGGCTTAGGCCACACCCACTAGGGGTTAAAGGTACACACTCAAAAGACTTGTACTGGAGAAGGCTCTTGTGGTCTACACTGTTGTGGACAAACCCTTAACAAAACTCTGCCTCCATAAGTCTGCCCAAGCATTTGCAACACTATGTCTGGACAATTCCTATCACTTTCTCCTGCCAGCCTGGTTGACATGGGCATACTGAGACAGTGTAGAAACTGCCTCATATTTACTGACAACCCTCTTCTCCTAGCACATAATTCTTTCACCTGTGAGAAATGCATGTACATCAGTAACTTGGAGTCCAAGCTCTCTCATGCCACAGTCATTAATCATGACAAAGAGGAGAATTCCAGCACAAACACCACACCACTTACATCACATAGCCAAGGACAACATACACACACCTATGTAAAGGTCCTCAATAAAAACTTACCTAAACATCAGAGCCTCCAAAACACATGCACAAACATTCCACACACAACACACACACACACACACACACACACACACACACACACACACACACACACACACACACACACACACACACACACACACACACACACACACACACACACACAACACCAAACACATCACACACAGCAGACAACACACCAGTGTCTCACAAACATAGCCTATAAGGCAAAACAATAAACCATCACAGCCCACAAGACATAATAAGCCAAACACACTAGTCATTGATGACTCAATTATGAGACACAGATGTCCCCCTCACTAGGCTCAACAAGGAGAAGGAAACAGTCAGTTGTCTGTCTGGTGCCAGAATCCGCCACATCACGCACGCACTTAAGTCTCTGCACAACAAGTACAAGTATGACTCTGTCATTGTACATGTTGGTGTGACTTACTTAAGACATACCTCCCTAGACTATATGAAGAGAAACATGATTGAACTCTCAGATTATGTGTTTAGGCAGGTATGACCCTAGCCCTAAGCAGCATCCTACATTCACCAAGAATGATACCACAATACCAACAAAAAATAATTGACTCCAACAATTGGCTTCATTTTTGGTGTCATTTCATAGGGATCCAGTATCTGTCTGCCTGGGATGACATGGTCGACAGGGCTTAATGCTTTGCCAGAGATGGCTTTCACCTGTCACCACTGGGATTCCGGATCCTGGCCAATGATCTCTCCTCCCCCATTGTGCCTTTTTAGGCAATGTCCCAAAGGCAAACCTTCCAACATAAAGGATCTGCCAAAAAGCAAATTGAAGGTCAGGCTGCTTAATGCTAGGAGCCTAAACCTGAAAATGGACTCACTGGAAGCCCTCCTTGCACTGGAAGATGCTGATGTCTGTGCAGTCATGGAAACTTGGTTCAGGGCTGTGTACAGCACCACTGCCTTACCAGGCTATACCTCATTCCAATCATTCCGACCCCAAAATGAGGTCTGGAAGATTAAGGGTGTTGGAGTCTCTGTCTTCATCAAGGACAGGCACACCTCCAGACTGGTTTGCCAGCATGATGCACTGGAACTACTCCAGGTATAACTGACACCCATCCAAGTTATAGCTAGCTATAGACCCCCTCCATGACTCAGGACATCCACTCCTCTTACATGGATCTACTAGACTCCATCAAGATACCCCCAGCACTCTGATCCTTGGTGACTTCCACTACCCCACCATAGACTGGGTGAACTATTCTTGCACTAATGCATTGTCTCAATGATTCCTCGACTTCTTCAGTTCTAACACCCTAGACCAGCTTATCTCATCTCCCACAATTGAAGATAACATTCTGGACTTGGTTCTCACCAACAGGAATGACTGATGCACCACTCCCATACTATGTCCTTCCCTCGGTAGATCAGATCATTGGACTGTCTCATTCGAAGTTTCTATCCCACCCAACTGCTCTAGCCAAAATCAAGCTAAAAAACTTCTCTAAAGCTGACTACAACCTCCTAAGGGAGGGTATCTGTAGCTTCACATCACTGCCCCCCCAGAGGATGCAGACAACTATGCTGAACAATACACCAATGCAGTTTACAAGCACCTGTACAACTGCATGGACTCAGCCATACCCAACAGAACTAAAACCTGCTCCTCAAGGAAACACAAACCTGTTTGGTGGACGTTCTCTATCAATAGGCTTTACAACAAAAGGAAGAAACTGTTGTCCAAGGGTAAAAGGGAATGAAATTCAAAAAGGAAAAACTCCCTCCTTAGCCTCAGCAAGCAAATTAGATCACTAGTGAAAACCTCGAAGGCCAATTATGAATTGAAACTAGCCTCCATAACAAAGGGTCATAAAGTCTTCTTTAGTTACATCATGAACCTCCGTGGCAAAGCCCAGGTTTGTTCTGAATTAGTACTCAACAGTATCACTTACATTGATCCTGTTGACTTAGCCAACCTGCTAGCAGATAGGTTCAGTGCAAACTTCACTCACCTGCCCTCCCAAAGATGCTTTCAACATCCCCGGTCCTTGTCCTGCACCTCACATCTCCATAGATCAAGTGTTACAGGCCCTATCCAAGGCAAAAAACACAGCTTCCATGAGACCTGATAATATCCCAGGATGCATTCTGCATCATCTCTCAATGGCAGACCTTGCCTGTGGAACCTGGTTGACTTCTTTGAGACTGTCATCAAGGCCCTAGATGAAGGAAAGTCAGTACATACAGCTTACCGTAACTTGGCCAGGACCTTTGACACAATCCCTCACATGGGCATCATCAAAAATCTAATGCAACTTGGTATAAATCTCTATCTCATCAGGTGGGTGGCCAACTTGCTCACTGCCAGGACCCTCAAAGTCCAAATAGGCACCTCCACCTCCAATAGCAGACCAGTCACTAGTGAAGTTACCCATGGATCTGTCCTGGGACCCCTACTGTTGGCATCTATTTCTCGGAGGTACAGGCAAAGACAAAAAGCCTGTGGCTGACCAAGTTTGCTGATGACTGTAAGTTGGGTGCTGTCATTGACTCCCCAAATAATGTTAACATACTGCAAGAGGGTCTCACAGCAACTAATGACTGGTGACAAAGTCATGGCCTCAAGCTAAATGCAAAAAAATGCATCATCATACCATTTGGCAAAAACACGACCTCTACTGATTACCACATCAATGGCAACCCCCTAAGCACATAACCTGCGGAGAGAAACCTGGGCACTTGGGTTGATAACAATCTCACATTAGACTATGTAGTGGCAGTGGTCATAAAAGCCTTTTACTTGGTTCATCTCATAAGTAAAGGGATCGCATCCAGAAAAAAGGAGGTTATTACCTCTCTATACTCCTCCCTCATTAGACCAATAATTGCGTATAATGCCCTGTTTAGGATGTACCTCTCCAAACATCTGCACCAACTGGAAAGGCCACTGAAATATCGCACCTGTCCTATGCAGACAGGCTCAAATCACTATCACTCTACTCGGTATCATATAGATTGCTCAGGGGTGATCTGTGTCTCACCTACAAGGCAATCTCAGACCCTGCCCTACTAGAGATGCTCTATATCCATAAGTCTACCTCCTCATGCACCACTGGAGAGACAGGTTTGTCACCCAGATGCTACCTTGTCTCTGGAATAGACTTCCTATGCACATCAAACAGGGCACCTTGTTGACCCTCTTCAAGCGCAACCTTGATGAGTGGATGGGAAATCACAATTTTGTCCCAGGGGTTCCACCTATGTCCCTCATTGATAGGGGTGACAGGTGCTGACTGAGGTTTATTCTGGTGGACAAACTCTTGGCTAGGCTTTTAAGAGCCCAACGGCCATTAGCCTAGCAACATCCTATGATCCTATGATCATTTGAGTTCACTAATACCTCCATAACTTAGTAGGTAGCAATGGACTAACAACAAATAAAGCTCTCACTTTAATGATACATCTTCAGTCAACACTCACTACTGTTTGTTTCATATTTCATGTCTTTCCATAACATTCTCATCTTTCTAAAAATAATCAACTCTCTCTCTATGTCCTTAATTATCCCTCCTGCTCATTATTCCTCATCATGTCATTCAATTAACTCTGTCTATTTTGGCACCAGAACAATCTATTATTTATCACTTCCATATATTATTAGAAATATAGTCAATATTTTGAATAACTATATATTAGTTTATTTGACACAGGCTATCCTCTTCTTCAGTGTATCTTGCTAATTGTAGTACATATTGTAATCGTGATTGCAATTTATCCTAGTAATATTTCTGTAAATGCATTTCAATCTGTTTTGTGATTTTATCTTTTGTGGGGATTTTCTCCTCTTGTACATTTTTGTGAAAACTTTCTCCCCATCTCATTGTAAAATATTTAATCTGCTGCAGGGCTTTTCTCCCCTTCTATATAATTTCTGATCAACTTCTGTTTAAATGTTTTTGAATCTGTTGAGGAGCATTTTTCCTGAGCCTCCGCTGAAAATGTGCCATTGGCTCAATCGGACTTTCCTAGTTATCAAAGGACAAATAAAATAAATAAATAAAACAGTTACATTAGCTTTCAGATGACAGAAACGGTTGGTGGTGCTTAAGGCTAGAAGGTACATAGCTGTGAAAGTAAGGCATTTGAACTCATGAAATCTTAGAGGAGTCCTAACTGACTCATTTGGGATTCCAACTGTTTTTGTGTTGTAAGAGTGTCATAGAACACAGACAATAACATTTTTTTCTATTTAAGGAAGAATCATGTATATTAGTTGAAAGATGATTTCAGCAAATCCTTGTACCTCCTGAAGATGATAAGAACATGAGTTTGAGTTCGTGTTATATACTTACATTTAGTACTAATGTAATCTGTAGTTCATTGTATAGTGTCATCAGATAAATGTCTGAATTCAAGGTGTAATTTTTAGGCATATATATATATATATATATATATATTAATGTAGACAAGCAAGGCTCTTCGTCCAGTTATTTCTGGAAGAGGAATAGTATTAGTGCTATAACAAAATAAAACCTGAGTTAAAGTAGTGACCTCACATCTCCCATAGAGCCACAGTCAGATGTTAAATTACAGTAGCCAAAAGGGGGTACCTCAAAATCAGAGATATATTTCTTTAGACAGGATTTATTTATTTTACTAATTTTAACTTTTTACTGGGTATGTAGGCTGCCCAGTGACCCTTTTCATCTATGTCCCAGGACAGAGGTGGATGAATCAACCAACATTACATATAATTAGAGTACAATTCAAAATAAATTATAGAACTACAGATATAATTTACAGAATACATGCTGCAAAATGTTGAGGTTGTACATTATTATAGAATTGGGATTAAGGCTAATATATCACTGCTACAAAGTGAAGCACCATGAGATAGGGACAACTGGTGTCTGTAGTTGTACCATAGTTTTTGTTGGGAGTCCAATGGCTTAGTCAAGCCACTCAGAAACTCTTGGAATAGAGAATGCAAGACATTTTTTTTTGTTTTATCTTAATCAAAAGCTGATTGTTGGCGAGTATGATATACTGCAGTGCACAGCAGAAAAAAATATATTTCAGCGTGTTCTGATATGTCACCAAGTAAAGTAACAACTGTCCAGTTAAATAGACAATGGACTAAGGTTGTTCAGTTCCCCCTAGCTTCCCTGTTATCACAATGATATAGTGAATGATGGTTTATAGATATGCAGACAGTGATGCACAAAGCGACAAATAAAGAGAAAGATTTACAGATAGTTAATTAGGTTCTTGATGAGATAGTTTGACAAAATGACTGACATTAAAAATAAATAAATAATCACAAAACTTCTACATTAACCCCTCAGTAAAAAGTAGCAAAAATTGGTACAGCATCCATTTTGCCAACTTCCAGCAGATATAGTATGCAATTCAACTGGGAGGACAGTGAATAACAATAAGTTATGACTCTTTAAAAACAAAAATCCATATAAATCACCAGAAAGGAGCAATTTGTTGTAAAGTAAAACAACAATTTTACTAATATGATTCTAGATGAGTACTTCTCTCTGTTAATAAAAAAGTCTTCATAAGACCTTAATGGACAAGATCAAAATACAGGCTAATGCATAGTGAAATATCACAGCTGATCACATAGTTACAAGATTTTCATAACAAAGAATTAGTAAGTGCAGAGCAGACTGATGGAATAAAGATCCAAAGAGAAAAAGGTTCTGTCTTGAGTTAACCAGTCCTCCAGTAAGGAAAGTGATATGACTGGTAAGTTAACAGTGGAAGGCTTGAATGGGGGAAACAAAGGGCATCCCTATTTCAGAAAGCATTATATGCAACATAACACTATTGCATCTAAGGTGGTTAGGCACACTAGATTATGTGCTACCTTTGCATCAGATATCTCTCAGATTTGAAATATTGTGAGGAAGAATTGGAATATATTGACAGTTGATGACAAGACAAATTGTTGGGACAGTTCTGTTTTTTACTTTTAAGAATAAAAATAATGTGAAACATATGTTATATTATGATCAGACATCAACTAAAAAGATGACCTCACAGATGATAGACACTTTCAGCTGTAGGAACTGCACAGTTTGCACTTATGTTGAAAATGGGAATACTTTTCTACATGTGGACTCTGGTAGGTTGTTCAGTTTTACTTTATGTGCTGACTGTTCAAGTAGGGATTTTGTATATCTTGCTAGATGCAGGAAATGTCCAGCATTTTATGATGGAAAGACCAACCGCTCTCTCAGAGAAAGAATATGTGAACATGTCAGTGAGATCCGGAGGACTGTAAGTACAAATGCACTAGCTAAGCATATTAGCAGTACTGGTACAGATCATGTGTTTGCCTTTCAGGTCATACATTTAATGAGTTTTAATAGATGTTTGGGTGATATCAGGAATAAGACAGAGCAGGTAGAAATGCATTGGATCATTACCTTGCAGTTTGATAAAGACTATGGTCTTAATGAATGTGTGTTTTTAAAGCATCATTGGGTTCTTGGAGTTTGTATATGTAATTTCTGATAGGCTATACAGCTTAACTGCATGTTTAAATCAGTTCTGTGTAGCAGTTACTCAATGGTCTGATGAAGCATCTGTTTATAGATGTGAAAGTGATTACCTTTTTTATATGAATTTTTCTTTGCTTTTATATGGTGTTTTAAGTGTGGATTAAATATTTTTAACTTGTACAGTGAGGCCATGTTACAGTCCACTTCTTTTTCTGTTTTTGGAATAAAGATGCAGGCTACAACACAGATTCTAGTCAAAAGAGCAAGGGGTTGAGAATATGCCAAACCACAGAAGAAACAACTGGGAAAGAGAATATGAAACCAATGATTTTAAATAAAATAAATAGTCAGTATGCACTATCAGTGGAGGAGATTAGCTAGTAAAAAAAAAAAAACATCAAATAGACTGCAGCTGAGCATGAAGTAGAGCAGTTGTAATCTTCAGAGAGCCAATCCACCGCAGCATGGAAATGGGATTACATGCGTTCCATGCTAAATCCTGGGAGACAGACTTTGAAACAGCTAATCCAATCAAAAAACAACTAATAAGCTGCTGCACTGGGTCAGATTGACCAGCTGGGAGCTAAAATGTATAAGAGAACTTAAAAATCAGAATCATTTCCAAAATACTAGAGAAATTAAAAATCAGAACTCTCCATCAATAAATCCCCCAAACAGCCTTTCAGATAATGAATAAAAATATAGAACAAGTTTATTCATAATGTCTGTTAAAAAGGTGATAACAAAGACTATTTTCACAATTTCAGGAGATTTGGATTAAATATACCACACCAGAGAAAATGGAAAGGTAATAATTCCAAGATAGATTATTGATTAAATGCGAAAAAACTGAGTGAACCGTAAAGCTCTTTTGTTTTCCTATGGTGAGACGATGATTGAATTCTCAAGCCTCATTTGCTCAAAACTCAACCTGCCATGGATTGGAGTGCCTACACAGGAAATCACTGTTAATAAGTTGTGCCAACAGTGGTGACCTTTTGGGGGGGAGCTTTCCCATTCTTTGAGTTGCTGCGACCATGGAGTTTGCATATATAAGTTTGGTGGGGTTGCTTGCCCCCCCCCCACATATTGGGGGTACAGGGGGCCTTGCACCCCTGCAAAATATACTTTAAAAAGTGTTTTTTTCAGGAATTCAGTTTGGGGATTTTTATCCTCAGCAGGTTAATATTCATCCACTCATAGTGGAAACAAGCTTTTATTAATTAAATGCAATGCCTTTATTCAATGTACAGTTAAAATTAACATTACCTGCTATACTGAAAGATTGCTGCAGGTATGTGGGTAATGAAATATTCTTAAACAGCAGCAGTACAGATGATATCATTGATTAGGCATCTGTTACAAAGGTAGATTATAGTATGCCATGCCAGACACAGCTGAAAACCCCAACATGCTTAACAGATTACCATGCAATGACATTACGCATTATATGGCCCTACTGATATTTTGTTGGCACATTAAGCATAAATACTTCAAATGTGACTGAATTCCAATAACTAGTCAAAGATGTGCTCACCTGATATGCCGTTATGCCATCTGTTCTTAGATGGTGACTGTCAGAAGCTGTCTTACAGAGACAGAAACAATTAACTTAAGTAGCCAAGTTTCAGAAAGATAGATGTGCATGAAATTGGTGGAGATACAAACTTCACATGGTGGAAACTAAAATTATTTACTAAGCTGTATGCTTTTGCGTAAAATAAACAAATCCCACTCAGATTTTGTGAGAATAACAAGAGCACTGTAGGATACAGTACTTTTATGTTAGTTGCATTCAGACACCAGCTACTTTCTTTGCAATTTGTGTATAACTTAATATTCTCATAAACTAGTTCTACATTCAAGCATATGGAAACAGAATTATCCATTCACTGCCTAAATTCTTAAATAGGGATGGTCTTTTGCTTGATATTGATACAACCAAAGGATTCGGTTCATTGAAAAAAATCAGGAGGAATTCATGAGAAGGAGCTCCTTCCCCAAGTTGCAATGGCCTAGGAACTGATTATAAAAAGGAGTACCTGAGGGTTTGAGGAGCAATATGAGAGTAGATGAAAGACTTTTAATGAATTTCTGTTTTAATCAAAAGCAAATAGACTGTAGTACACTGCACCTATCAGAGAAACAAAGTGGGATATCTCATGCATATTTATGAGGCACTGTAGTGCACAGTACCTGTGAAAAACAGAGGGGCTGCCGGACCAGCTAGATAGAATTTAAAATAATTCCATGTCATTGTAAATATTAATATGATCCACAGGCTGGTTTCACAAATTTAAGAAAACTGTGTTATGTGCTAAGCTTCAAAAATGTAATCACAGTGCACCTAGCTGGAAGAAAGCTGGTAAGTAAAGAATTTATGACTGTGTATGATCTCAGCCTAGGTGACAGGATGCCTGGGCTAGAAAATTATTTCTATTGTCCTAAGTCAGAGATAATTACTAGGTTTCACATGTCAAGTGTTTTTTTATTGCTGTGGCTTCCTGGCAGGTGCAGATTAAAAAGAAATGTTAAATTTTGAGTTCTGTTAGCCTGGGAACTAAATCAGAGAAGTGTCAAGAATGATGTAATCTGAAATGACTCAGCAATAATGTGTATTATCAATTTAAGACTTTCACAGAGAGAAAGATTTGGCATTTTGTATTTGTGTCTGAACCTGAACACATCAGCTCACCAGCACTTTGCTTTGCTCGAAAAGTAAGATATCTAGAACAGTGATTTCTCTTAGAGATAGATAGAAATAGTAAGATTAGTCTAGTTGTTTTCTATATTTATGTGAGACTATCCTACAATGTATTTCCTGTGATTTCTGAACTCTCTATTTTCATTGTGTTGAACTAATGAGTATTGTCTTGGGTTTTTTATTATTTATTATTTATTATTAGATATTTTTAAACTTTTCAACTGTGGCTGTTTTGTGTAGAGATAAGTTAAGCTCTTAGATTACTTGCATATATTTGGTGATACTGTACAAAGCCACTCCAATAGCCTTGCTGTTCGTCACACTTACTAATTGTATAATAATAACATTGCACAGTAGAATTAGACACCCTTTGGTAAGGGTCTTTAGAGTAGCTGATGAGTAATTGGTGGCAGTGATTTCTACCTTATAGTCTGTGCAGAAGAGGGCATAGTTGGGGAACCTGTGCCAGCCTTCCCCAGGAGTGTATGTGTGTTTGTATATAACTCATATCTCAAAGTGTGTGGGTGTTAGCTTCTTGGGCAGGGACACAAAGCACTGGTTGGACAGAGAGGGTACTGCAGGTTTTGGCTTGACTACTCGGCTGAGATCTGAACCCTATAGCTGTGCCAGTGGGGAGTCTTATTGGGGATCTGGAGAAAAAGGGAGAAACTAGTCCCAGACTGACTGTGATCTCTGCGTGCTCTTGGGAAATTATACTTTACTGTGTGTGTACTTGTTATCCTCCCAATGTGGACACCCCTCACTGGTGCTAGTGGTGAGGATTGAGGCTTCTTGATTACTGGACCAGTGCACAGGCATCACAGTACCTATCAGAGAAACACAGTATGTTATCACATGCATATTCATGATGCTTCACACCAGTGGTAACACCAGTAAATTACTATTGCATATGAGAGGCAAATGTTCCGAATTCTGAATAAGTTAGTTTCTTATCTGAATTGACCAGGCCTCATTTAAGGTGAGTCTGTGGTTAGGACAAGTTTATTCTCAGCACTCACACTCAGGTATAAAACTGATGCAAAGCTGCTTCTCATTAGGGCACTGCAAAGTAAAATATACCATTTTTCAAAATAACAAGACTAACCCTTTTCCCTAGTCAGTAACTTCCATAATTATTGTGACCTCTGGTGTGGTTTCTTAAATCCTAAGAGTCAAACCAATAAGATTATTTTGACCTAAAATCTGAAATCTTTAAAAAATTTAGTAACTGTTTTACACGAGCTTCCATTCAGTTTGGTGACGCTTGGAATCTTTACCATTAAATTATCATTTTTTTTTAATAATAACATTGTGTAACTTCATAATATCACAATTAATCTTTAATAAATAATATATATAATAGACATAATTTTTTAGATGTGCATGAAGAGTTGCATGAGGTTTTTAAATCCTTGTAGATATATTTCAGTAGCATTAAGATTTGGTTATTGGGTTTCACAATCTGTTTCTCAGAAGTCTGTTTATCTAAAGTGTGGCTGGAATGTTCTTACAAAAACTTATCACTGAAGCTACTTAACAAATGCGCAGACCTTAATGTCTCTCCTAATTCTGCAGCATGGTTCTCCAGCTATCTCACTGATAGGCAACAGTCTATCAGATGGGACTCTGCACTATCTTCCCCCCTTCAAGTACAAACTGATGTCCCCCACCTCTACTTTTTAATATCTTCACCAACTCACTTTACTCTTCTTGTCCTCAGACTATCGTTGTCCAATATGCAGATGACTCTACAGTCATCACTATTGCTAACTCCCTCTCTGAACTCCTATCAACTACCCAGACTTCCTTTGACTCAGTTGAGACTTGGC